>NC_047514.1:5852666-6097131 GCF_902827115.2 Pseudochaenichthys georgianus | reverse complement strand
ACCCGGACAGAAAGTCAGAAAGGTCATTTATGAAATCCTTATTGCACTTTGTGGACGATACACGACTGCGCAGAGCACAGGCGAGGCCGGGTTCAGTTAAAAAAGCTGCAACTCAAGCTAGTGTAGCTAGTTACAGGGTGAAGCAATCGGCATTAGAGGCTAGCTCTAAACACTGAGGCTATGCCCCCACCATGGCCGGTGGCACGGGGGAGCTGAAGAATGTACAGTCAGGAGGAAGAAGTTCAGAGAATGGTGTATACTCGCCAGCGTGGACCCAGGTCTCCGTGCTGCGTTCATACCAGACCATACTTGCCAACCCTCCCGATTTTCGCGGGAGACTCCCGATTTCATTGCCCTCTCCCAGTTTCCTCCCGGGGTCATATGTCATATTTCTCCCGCATTTCTCCCAATTTCTGACAAAATCAGATTTACTCAGGACTGTTTCCACTCGGACTTGAATACAGCTACACCATTGTTTGGTTTCCAAGGTTGTGCGTCTCTTTAGCAGCGCGCGCAACTCAAAGTCTGAGGGTGTGTGGGTGTGAGATTTCTCCGGTGGGCCGCGGCACATTTCAATTTACGTCCGGTAAAACAAGCCCTACACAGCTTTTAGTTTAAAGTGTCCTTCACCATCATCATATGTGTTGTTATGATTGAAAACATCTTCAAGTGGTTTCATGAAATGAAAGCGCAAGTAAAGAGCCATCAGCCAGATTCTCATAGCAACATTGGAATTATGAAGAACATTTTCCATTAGTGGTTTCATTCGATGTCTTCAACAATATATAAGTGCACACATATTGAGACAAGTTGGAAATGGACTTGTTTTGATATTTACAAGGGGATTGTGTCTTAGAGGAAAATCACTCAATATCCAGTGTGTTCACTGTTCAGAGATTCAAGCATTCTGTTTTACTCCGACGGTTACCCTTTTTGTATTATTTTTCAAATCATGGAACAAACTAAAAAGGTGCATTTGAGCCCAGACACCAGAGAAAAAACAAATCCCTGGAACATTAGAGTGTCATCTGGAGGCATAATCTCAAAGCATGATTGGACAGTAAGTGAGCGCCACATGTTGAAGCTTACACCACTGAGGGCCTACAGCTCGTCAGTGTTCAACAGAGACGAGGTTATATCAGGCTGATAACCCTCTCAAGAAAGGGGCTTCGTCAAGGCCATGCAAAGTATTAATAGAGGACAGTCATTGTGTGTGTGTGTGTGTGTGTGTGTGTGGTGTGTGTGTGTGTGTGTGTGTGGTGTGGGTGTGTGTGTGTGTGGTGTGTGTGTGTGTGTGTGTGTGTGTGTGTGTGTGTGTGTGTGTGTGTGTGTGTGTGTGGTGTGTTGTGTTTGTGTTCTTACCGGTGCTCAAGAGACTTGTGCTGAATAACAAGTAGACGGACGACCAGGGCAGGAAAATATCAGTGAAGGTTTTCTAATCATAGTGTTGCTGTCTGAGATCAATCATGGAGATGGTCAAAACGACTAAGATTATAACAAACATATATAAATCTGTACATATGATACTAATCTTAAGAGATGAAGCAGAATATTAATGTTTTGTTTCTATAGATATCACCTGAATGCAGATCCAAACGTCTGACAGTGGAATACAAAGGGTGTAGCAGCAGCTCTCGCTTTACAGAGAACTCCTTGTTTACTTCCCCCCTCATTCCCATAACACCTCCTGATTGGACGGCGGCTCCACCTGTTTCACCTGTTTACAAGTCGGTTCCCTTGGTGTTGTGATCCAGCTGTTGATATTGCCTCTCAAACCCTTCAACGTTTCCAAATGTGTGCTCTTTATAATCCTCACAACTGCTACAACTAGTAAATTATGTTAAATAAGAGTGTAATGAAGTTAGGTTAAACCTATGGGAACGAGCACGAGGAAATCACTGCTCAGGCATAGCAGCTGAAGAACAATAGCTAGCAATCCATTGTGAAACTGGAGGAGGGACCCTGCAATTAAATAGAGTTTCTGGTGATGGATCTGATGAGCACTGCTACTGAAAGCATTAAATCTGCAACACAATCGTCTCTACACTCAATAATATTTATCTGACTGACTGCAATATTACATCCACCTTCAGCTTCATTTGTTTGTATAAAAACATAGTGGCTGGACATTCCTTATTTTTTGCACGCACAATACACCACTTTAGAACCTTTCATTTGTCCGATGTCCGTGGTGTCAAATAATCACGACGACAAAGGGAGCTCATGAGGTCTCAAGTCACGAGAAACTGGTTGTGCCAGCAAGGTTTCTGCACAAAAGCAAGAGGAATACAAAAAAAGGGATAGAGTTTATCTCTGTGCCAGATCTACAGGGAAACAGCCTTTTTAGATGAGAAACGGGGTGTCCTTCAGTAGATAAAATGCATAAAATGGATTAGTTGTAAAGGATAAAAGGCTCTATTCTCCTGTGGAATAAAATATATTAAAAAAATTCAGGTGACCTTTTTTTTCTTCTTTTTCACAAGCTTTGGGCATTTTTTTCTTTTGATTAGATTTTTTACTTCCAGTTTTCAGAAACATATACATATAGATCCTGCTAATTTCCTCGATGACACCCACTTCAAAATGTTGTCGAGGGATGCATTGTACTTTTGGAGGAAAATGATGTGCTTTGAGAGCATTGGAACTGTCATTCCATAGACCTTTAATGTGAAAAACATTTGAACCTTTTCAGGACATCATTGTGTACTGTGCGCTAACCAGCAGAAACACAACGTTAGATTCAACTGTACCGTCAATGCACAAAGAACCGGTACAATAAAAACATAGGTTATGTAGCAAAGACGCTGTGTATGCGATTCGCAGGTATCCTTGGATTGATGTCTGTGATGTTTTCTTTCTGCAGTTTGCTACACTGTCATACTGTTGTTGAGAGTCAGTGGTGCAGCAGTCAAATCTACATGAATCCTTAGAAAAGGGTGGACAGGAAATACAAATGGACACCCAGCAACCTTAAGTGGACTCCACAAATATATATTTAATTTTCACAATAGTCCTAAAATAACTATGACAAGAAGTTATTTATGGTTGAAGTGTGATGAACAGCAGGGCAATGGCAGGCTCTGCTCTGATTGGTTTGCTGGCAGGCTCTGTTGTGATTGGTCAACCGCCTAGATGTCTTGCTCCTTAATCACGTACCATGTGTGGAGCGCTAGACTATAGACTGTGAGTTTTACTTAGTGATTGTCACTATGTTACTGAAGTACACAAATAATCCAATTGAGGCGTATCAGGGGGGAGAGAAACTCCCTCGGAGGGAACCTTGGAGATTGTTGCATTGCAGACTATTACAGGTTATATATATTGTATTTCTATTCTGATTCATCATAGCGTCAATCTTTAATTTGTCGTTTTTGTGCAGATTATTAACAAACAACTTTTACGGCCCGTCCACACAGCGGACATGGAGTGTGCTGGCGTGCTCGCCTTCAAAAGTTGAGCAATGTTCAACTTTTGACGCCTCGACGGAGTGTCAGCCAATCGAATCATATGCCAGTACAAGCTATAGCCAATCAAACCGCGTGCTTGTGGGGCGGGAGATTCATGTGATTGGTTGTTGGTCGAATGTCAGACACGCCCGCCGGCAAGCGTCAACGCACGCCGCTGTGTGGACGGGCCGTTATGTGTGAGAAGCTTTTTTCTTATTTTCAGTTTTTTTTTTTTTTACAATAATACTTTTCTTGCCCGTCAGCATGAAACTCTTTTGACATTCTTATTTGTCTTCATTGTGAGGCCATCACCATATGGATAATGTTACAGGTTACAAAGAAAATGGCTCTGTCACTGCTTGGGGGTATTTCAGCAAGCTTAAGAAACAATACTCCTAAACCATGAACGACTAAAAAGAGACTTAGTCATTTGGGTCTGTGTAACCATTATGCAACACAAGATTTTGGCCAAAGTATTTTTACATAACTTGCCAAGTTTGGCTTCCCTGGGATTAATGTTTCTTGAGCTAGAACATAAACAAAGACAGAAGAAAAACATGCAATCCAAGTGAGGTCTAAAGGGACTTTCACTTCTTGGATTAATACACAAATCCTAGAAAATAAACATGACTACTTGTTCCACAAAACCTTTGTTGGCTTGTGTTTTATGCAAATGTATTACACTATTTATTATCCATTTTTAGAAGATAGCAGAGACAGTAAACCAGTCGAATGACACCCAAGGCAGTAGTTCTTCTTTCCAATGATATGCCAAAGAATTGCAAGTAAATGCCTCCATTATACACCTTTGTTTACTCCCATAACATAGTGACATCACCATGTAACATACTGGTGCTTCTAGTGGTTTGCGCTTCAACAACATTTTACGTTATAGGCTAGGAGACGGGACATCTCTAAGCAGTTGACTAATCACAATAGAGCTGACCATCTAACCAATCAAAGCAGACAGAGGGTGAAAGGAGGTGCTGCCAGCACAGGCAGTATGTGAAAAATAAAGAGCTTTTTGAACATTAAAGCATGGAGACATGTCACAGTCGAGACACTAAATACAATTATGAAACCGACAATTAGCATAATCGGCCCCCTTTAAAACAACAACCATTTGCACTTCACACCTTTAATATATGTCCATAGGCCATATTTTTATGTTTTCTTTTTTTTACATATTTATTTATTTTCATTTCAATCAAACAAACACAAATGGCAAAAAGCACAACAGGTGGAAAAGGCTAATTATTATAATGTAAAACAGTTTAAAAAAAGAAATTAATTAATAGAATAAAGTAAATAAAAAGGTATATTAATAACAGTAGGTGATGTCATACTTTAAAAACAGACTTGGCAACATGGTTTCTCACACTTCCTCTTGCATGGTTGTTAGTTTCATATTGTTTTTGTATCCCTCTGTTGAGTAAAAACATGTTTTCAGGGATTTCTTCCCATGTTTTATTTTCAATATGTTCTCAAAGCTAATCTTTTTTCACAGCACTGCTCTCTGGTGCCATTCTGGCAACAGCTTGATATAATTTGCTGCTGATTTTCTAGTAATTACTCCAATCTGTGTACGGGTTACTAAAGGGAGATGATTGTGTTTTAAGTAAGTCCCAGTTGTTGTTGGGTTATCAATTAATAAATATCCTAATTGTATATAGTGACAGAAATCGAATTTGTTTCTCTTTTCAAAACAGTGGAATCTGATGATTGGCAACATCAGACTTGTCTCGGGGCTCAAGTTGTTCAAAAAGATCCAGATTGGTCATTCAGAAAATTCAATAGAACAACCATATTCTGCTAATACACATATATTTCTTGTTAACAGAATAACTGAATTACAATCAGTGGTAAATACATTTCTAACGTATCTGTATTTAGTTGACATTTGATGCTACTTCATACTTCTTATCCACTTCAAATTGAAAGACAATGCTGTACTTTGCTGGCAGTATAAAAAGTGTTTGAAGATATCGCTTTAAATTGCGATTACATTAGTGGATCAGTTAAAATCCAGCTTTATGATAAATAGTATTCCAAAAAGGCCATTCTGCATAATGATTACTATTAGTTTTGATTAATTTAATGCTAATACTTTCTACTTTTACTTACGTAACATTTTGAATGCAATATTTATACTACTAACAGAGTATTTCAAACAATGTGGTGTTATTACTTTCATTTAAGTAAGGCCTGTAAAGACCCGAGTACTTCTTTCACCTCTGCTTTTATCAAAACAGCTGACTGCAGAGGGTGTGAGCTAAACGCTGACCCTCTTATTGGTAGAAGTGTATTCATCCCCTGCGCCAGAGTTGCCAAAAAACGCACAAGACCTCCCATCTGACAGAGCCTTACTGTTCACATAACAAAAGCCTGTCTCTTATTACTGGAGTTTACACTGCCGACTCTCTAAAGTAGGTCAAAAGCTCATTTTTCATTTGTTGATTTCTGTTTCTGACTCCACAGTTTACTAACACACGTTTTAGGTTGGCACTCCAGCTCGACTGACAGCGGACATTTGGGATGTTATTATTGTTGGAGCCGGGCTATCTGGGCTGAGTGCAGCTCATTTGCTCAGAAAAAGGAATGCCAAGTTCAGAATACTGGTACTGGAAGGAAAAGGTTTGTGGAATTGAAAGCAAATTGATGACCTGAAATGTGAGTCATTTTATACTGGATTCTTTCAGCTGTGAAATTGTTGAAAAGAGGTATGCCTCTTACAAAATCATGCGTGGTATTCCATGCAGATCGGGAGGGAGGAAGCACAGTGTCTACTGAAATACCGGCAGCTAGTGGAGTCGATCGCTGGGACTTTGGAGGGCAGTGGGTAGGAAGGTAAGGAAGAAAAACTACTGGAATAAAAAAATAGGAGTCAAGACATGTTAGCATGCTAGGCTAATGTAACTTTTGAAGAGTCACTTCAATGATATCTTTATTTGTAAAACTATGTATTACAAGGATTTTCTTAATTGACTAGAGAAATTCGCTAATAATAAGACTTTGATGTATTAGCACTTGAGATGGTGCAGAGGTCCACTGAATATGGCACACGTGTAAAATCATAGATTATGGAGTGAGTTGATAGAATCAAATGGAAATAAATGTCATACCTTTTTATCATATAAATAAGTGCATAGGAACTTTGAGGAAATCATTAGGGTGGGCCTAATCTACAATACATGATGTAACAAATGTACTTAATGACTCGGGCCAAGTGGTGCAGCAGACAGCATTATCACTGGACAATGGGGCTGTTGGAACCAGTCAAAGATAAATGGGTAAAAATGTATGATGGTCACTTACTGTATACCATAATTGCCCATTTATGAGAACGTCTAAGTGGGTTACTTGTGAAAACAAATGTAAAAGCTGGAAATATTTGAAAATGAGGCACAGTGACGAATACATGGTTTATACAATTAACTGTGAAACAAATATAATGGGGATTTGTATTGTTCAATGGCATTGTAGTTTCAAGGCTTTGATGCAGTGCTTATTGTATTACCAACTCTTACCGGAATGAATTGTTTCTATTTGGAAGTATTCATAAATGGATGACATGGATATGTAAGTAATGTGATTGTTGTCTTTGTTAGATTTACACAGATAGGTAAACAAATGACGGCTAAAGGCAGCGGTGGATTAAGTACTCATACTAATACTCTTGATGGAGTAAAAGTACAAAAGTATCAGCATCAAAATGTATTCAAAGAACAAAAAGAAAAATTACTAATTTTGCACAATGGCCCCTTTCAGTAACATAAAGTGTCGAAGTACTATATAAGCCAAAAGTATTCAAAGTATCAGAAATGCATGTACCAATTATGCAGAATCGCTCATTCAAAGTATTTTATTATTAAATAATGATCATCCTGTTTTATGTACACGCATTTTGATCCCGTTATTTGTAGAGCCAATTTAGAGACTTTATCAAATATTCAATTGATAAGTGTACTGAATTGTTTCATATGAGCATATAATGTGTTTTAGATGTAAAAAGTAAGTAGTGATAAATACATAGTGATAAAAGTACGATATTGCCTGTGGAGTAGAAGTATAAGGTAGCATAAAGTGGAAATACTCACTGTCTACATGTAATGGAGATCCACTATAAGCACTAAAGAGTCTGTCAATCATGGAAAGTTTGCTAACAGGGCACACGTGCTTCTCTCTAATGGTTCTTGCGTACATCAGCTGCACCTGTCTAATTTCATTATCTCATGGAACATCGTCTCCTCGCTGTTCCAGCCTGACAAACTGATGTAAAAACACTTTTATAGCAACTACGTCCATCTCACAACAGTTACATCTCTCATAAGTTTTCATAGAACAGAACTTACTCGTCGAAAGTTTTGTTTGAAAGAAGGATGTTGCTGGGAAGTTTTAGTCACGATTCAGAAATGTTCTGAAAGTAACAAGCCATCAAACCTTTTTATCTAGGAGGCGTCTCGCTGGTAGGATAAAACATGCAGTCAGCTCTTGCAACCCAAATAGAAGAACACTATTCAAGAGCACTTTAAAGACGTTTTAATGGAAGAGGAATTAACACCCTTAATTCATGGCAAACAAATAGCATGCTAACTACTTACTCTCTCTTTCAGCACTCAAACGCACATCCTGGAGCTCATAAAGGAGCTGGGCTTAGAGACCTATCCGCAATTCAGTATTGGCAAGAAGGTGCACCACATGGGGGGTCCAGGCGCCAAAGTTCGCACCTAGCACCAGTATCCCTGCTCTGTCCCCACTGGTGCTGATGGACCTGACCCAGCTCCTGTGGAGGTGAGCAGACGTCTGACTAGAGAGACTATCCTTTGAAAACCTAGAAATGACTGATAGGTATCAATACAATACCACAAAATATCATACATAGTTGATAAGTGGTTAAAGTATCTATGTTTATATTATTACACTGCTTTGTTGAATACTCAGTTCTGATTGGTCAGTTTAGACATTTCAGAGGTTGTACATTCTCGCAAACAGACCACTGTTAAGGAGAAAAAAGGGACTATTTGCAGTCAAATCAGCATGCAGAATAAAGTCAGGCAATTTAATGTAAGCCATAGAAGACAGACATAATTTTTCGCCATCAGAAAAGCCGACAGGGAGATTAGGATCCTGATGTGAAGCGGAGGATCTGAACATATCCCTAGCTTAAAAAACGACCATGCATACAAATCCATTGATCTAAAAAACAAAAGAGATTACAAAAACCTTACACTAACATCACATAGTCTCTATTACAACAACAACAACAACAACAACAACAACAACAACAACAACAACAACAACAACTATACAGACAGATCAAAGTACAGATGGATAACATGTGAATACCAGCACGTGTATCTTTTTTGCAACCCTGTCTCCTAAAAATTACGTTCCCACAGAACTAAACTGCATTCTCAATTACGTTTAGCTAGAAACGTATTTACTCCCACGTTACGTTTGTTATGAACGTATCTCAAATACGTTTATTTTCTACATATCTTCTAGAAACATGTTTTCTCCCAGGTTACGTTCCTTATGAACGTATCTGAAATACGTTTATTTTCTACATATCTTTGCCATTTATTGTCTTGCTTATAATAATGATAATAGTCATTTATAAATATCATTTTAGAGCACACCTTTGAAATCGACAATCGGGCTCGATATATGGTTAAATTAAAATCAGTAGGCGAGGCTGTAATTTCGCCAGCTGTTACGGCCCCTACACACGGCGGCGTGCGTTACCGCTTGGCGGTGGGCGTGTCTGCAGCTTGGGGATTTTTTACGAACAACGCGACCAACAACCAATCACATGAATGTCCCGCCCCGGATATACAAAGCAAAAAAGCCCGGTTCTTCTATCCACTCTAGCCAAAATGGATGCCGGTTTGGTAGCAAGGGTAGCATTGGTATATGCATTGTATCTCGGGAGGCGACGTGTGCGTCGCTGTTGGGTACATCCGATATTCCGAAAACGTCTGCAACGGGGAGAATACCACGTTCTGGTCCAAGAGCTCCGTCTGGATGACGAACTGTTTTACCAGTACTTCAGGATGAGCAAAGGCCATTTCGACGAGTTGCTCGGCAAAGTGGGTCCCCTGATAACAAAGACAGACACCAACATGCGTTTGTCAATCGGACCCGCCGAGCGACTCGCCATCTGCCTACGGTATGTTTAGTGTATTTCTACTTCTTTAATCTGACTCTGTATAGAAAGAGAGAGAGAGTGCATGCCATTGACGAATGAAGTATGTGATTTATTTCAGATGGATAACATTAATTAAGATAGCTAGGTTAACACAGTATTGCTCCCCTGTGTGTGTGTGTGTGTGTGTGTGTGTGTGTGTGTGTGTGTGTGTGTGTGTGTGTGTGTGTGTGTGTGTGTGTGTGTGTGTGTGTGTGTGTGTGTGTGGTCTGTGTGGGTGTGTTTGTGGGGTCTGTGTGTGTGCGTGTTTTAGGTGTGTGTGTGTGTGTGTGTGTGTGTGTGTGTGTGTGTGTGTGTGTGTGTGTGTGTGTGTGTGTGTGTGGGGTCTGTGTGTGTGATCTGTGTGGGTGTGTTTGTGGGTGCGTGTTTTAGGGGTGTGTGTGGGATCTGTGTGCGTGTGTGGGTGTGTTTGTGGGTGCGTGTTTTAGGGGTGTGTGTGTGTGGGATCTGTGTGCGTGTGTGGGGTCTGTGTGGGTGTGTTTGTGGGTGCGTGTTTTAGGGGTGGGTGTGTGTGTGTGTGTGTGTGTGTGTGTGTGTGTGTGTGTGTGTGTGTGTGTGTGTGTGTGTGTGTGGGGTCTGTGTGTGGGATCTGTGTGGGTGCGTGTTTTAGGGGTGTGTGTGATCTGTGTGGGGTCTGTGTGTGATCTGTGTGGGTGTGTGGTCTGTGTGCGTGTTTTAGGGGTGTGTGTGTGTGTGGGGTCTGTGTGTGATCTGTGTGGGTGTGTTTGTGGGGTCTGTGTGCGTGTGTGGGGTCTGTGTGGGTGTGTGTTTTAGGGGTGGGTGTGTGTGTGTGTGTGTGGGGTCTGTGTGGGTGTGTTTGTGGGTGTGTGTGATCTGTGTGGGGTCTGTGTGTGATCTGTGTGGGTGTGTTTGTGTGGTCTGTGTGCGTGTTTGTGGTGTGTGTGTGTGGGGTCTGAAATTGTTTTATTTTTTAAATCATGTATATTACTTTTTTCTCAGGTACCTGGCAACCGGTGACTCATACAGGACAATAGCATTCAGCTATAGGGTTGGTCATATAACAGTGGCTGTCATCGTCAGGGAGGTTGCGGGTGCCATCTGGACCGCGCTGGTCGAGGAGACCATGCCGGTACCACAGGCGGAGGACTGGAGAGCCATCGCTGCTGAGTTTCAGGAGCGCTGGAACTTTCCAAATTGCGTTGGTGCCATTGATGGGAAGCACGTGGTGATCCAGGCTCCGGCAAATTCTGGGTCCCTGTACTTTAATTATAAGTCCAGCCACTCCTTGGTACTGCTGGCTGTCGTGGATGCCCAGTACCTCTTCAGGGTAGTGGATGTCGGAGGATTTGGAAGGAGCAGCGACAGTGGGAGCCTGAGGAATTCCGCTTTTGGAGAGAGCCTCAGAGATGGCAGTCTGCAGCTACCACCTGACACCCTCATCCCAGGAGCAGAGCGGCTCGGCCTTCTCCCCCATGTCTTCGTTGGAGATGAGGCTTTTCTGCTGCTGGACAACCTGCTGCGTCCGTTCCCTGGACGCCAGATCACACGCGAGAGGAGGATGTACAATTACCGCCTCAGCCGGGCCAGGTTGGTGGTTGAATGTGCGTTTGGCATCCTCTCATCTCGGTGGAGAATGTTCCGGCGTGTCATCACCACCAGCCCAGAGGTAACAGAGTTGTGTGTGAAGGCCACCTGTGTGCTGCACAACTTCCTCCGCAGGAAGACGATAGGAAGGAAATCACGCACACCTGTCGAGGAGTCCATGGATGAAGCTCCAGATACTCCAACCCTGTGTGATGCACCGAGGATAGGCTCCAACAACGCCACACGCAGATCGCTCCAACTGCGGGAGAACTTCTGCTCCTATTTCAATGAGGAGGGTGCAGTGCCATGGCAGCATAACGTGGTGTAGGGTCACCACTCACCACGGCTCTTTTAAGAGCCTCCAAACCAAAAGCTCTTTTAAGAGCTACCCATATTTTCTTTAAAAAGCAAATATTCCAAATGAGCCATTTCAAAATAAAACATTCCTTATAAACATGTTTCTTGAATTGATATTATGATATTGCTAACAACCTTTTTCCTTCAGCCCTGTTTTTTACTGATAAACCACTCGTGATTTCAATAGGTTTTCAAATGGACAATTGTACAGAAGACAGCACATTATAATAATAATAATAATAAATGATATTTATATAGCGCTTTTCAAGGGACCCTTGGTCGTTATATATCGACATACATGAAGCTTCTGGTATGTTGCAACTGACAAACCACATGAACAAGTGAAGACACAGTACAGTCATAACATACTTTTTAAATAACTTTTATTTGTGTAAGTGTGTGATGATTGGATAAGTGTAAAAAAGTGTGGTGTAGTATGTGTGTGAATTGCAAAAATCAGTTATTTTCCATCTCCTGCTCTGCCTCAAAAATGTACGTGTATATTTGAAATCGCACTCTTGTCCTCTTTGCAATAGACAGCCTTCGCATGGCAGGTAAGAGGCTCCTGAAAAATAACTCATCCTCATCCTCCACCACTACTGGTGGGGGTGGTGGAGGTTGAGGTGGTGGCACAAACAGAGGACTGATGGCTGACATCAAGCCTTTCTCGAAGGAAGACATCTCCCTTCCCCTTCTCCTCTTTCCCCGGTCCCGGTCCTCAACAATCACCTCTTCCTGTCCTGTCTCCCTTGCCTCGGCTTGTTGACTGTCGGCCGGCTGGCTGACACTTGGCAGGCTTTCTGGCTGGCTTTCTGCCTCTGGCACCAGGTTGGATGGAGGCAGGGTTTGCCGGGGGACATTGCTGGACGTCTCACGGTCAATGATAAATGGGGTTAAAAAACCCATCACTGCCGTGAAACGCCAGGGCTTATATCCCCCGGACGACCCTGCACCGCTTCTCTTTGCCTCTTTCTCCTTGGCTTTCTCCTTCCTGAATCTGTCCCTCAGTGACTTCCATTTTGTCCTGCATACTTCCTCTAATGAAATGAAATAATAATGTTAATTACTTGAAGAATTTACTAAATTGTTCCTCCATTAATGAAAACCAAATCCCTTTATCACTGTTAATTGCATAAAAGGTTTTACATGTCACACTTTATATTATGAACATGTAGACATTAATGTCTATGGTGCTATTTTATGCAACATTCATGCTACATCCATGCTGGCTAAATATACTGTCTATGCTTGCTAGCTGTCCATTCAAACGAAGTACACTGGATATAAACTCCCCAAACAGGCGAAAACCTACCAGTTTCCCCCACTGTCTCTGCCACCTCCCTCCATGCCTGGCTCCTCCGGTTTGTATCCCTGTAGGTAAAGAGGGACTGGTCATAGAGTACCGGGTGATTCCCTACCGCCACGATAATTTTGTCTTCCATTTTTGGACATGGGAAATTACTGCGGTCTGACTCTCCCAACATACAAGCGGTTTGATTGGCTAGCTCTTGCACTGTCAGATTTACATACGAGGGATTTGATTGGCTGACGCCTCCATCGAGGCGGCAAAAGTAGAACATTGCTCTACTTTTGCAGCGAGCACCTCGAGAGAAGCTACGCTTTACTACCAGAATGCAGTTCGGCGAATCGTCACCCCATTCAAAGTGAATGGGTAGAAGCGTTGAAGCGGCAACGCACGCCGCCGTGTGTAGGGGCCGTTACTCTCATGAGCGAGGCAGAACATAATAGTTTTAACATGCCAAAAAGCTGCTGTGTCGTTCATTGCACCTCAAACATTAAAACAAATCCAGATTTACGTGTTTCTGTACTTCCTCTAAGAAGAAAGGACAGTAACAGAAGAGCTCTGTGGCTTCAGACTTGATCGCCGTTCAAATGACAGCGTTGGTTTCCCCAAAAGTGGGCGGGGCTGTAAAGTGAAGTAGATTTTACTGTCATCTATTATTCAAAACCATTCTATTTATTCTAACGTATTACATGCCAGTGTTTTATCTTTTTATTTATTTGTTTTTATTTTAAATCGTATAATGTCGGACTTTTTTTGTCGTCTTTGAGGAAAAGAAATGGGGTTTAGAGATTCAAAATACTGAAATCTGTATTTTTTAAAATCTCTTCCTTCTAATTTGTTATTCTTTTCTAAATAACACACTGTTATTTACTCAACAATAGCACACAATTATCCTTGTTTTTATTTATTCGTTTAATTCTATAATCTTGGGCATTTTAGCATGCTTTTTAGCCGTAAATAAAGTCACCAGAAACAGACGGGACATTTCGAGATTTAGGATGGCCCAAGACACTACACTACCCATAATCCCCAGCTATCGTTTGGGACTACAGTCCCGTTGACAAACCCCGTGATGTTGCGCCAAGGTTACGCCGAGCGTCAAGCTCTTTGAAATGGAACGAAACCACGGCAGACTATTCAAAACTGGACTCGAACGCCCCACCAGAACTACACATGCTGGCTATTGTGTTTCGCAACATGTTCTCTATGGCACGTCTCTACTGGGAATTGTAGTTTTAAAAGACGTTTTTCCCAAATGTAGAAGTTGACAGTATTAAACTGTGTACAGCCCTGGAGGTTTAGGCGATAGGAAACACATTGGTGTGTACACATTTAAAACATGTAATTACTAAATGGGTGAAAATCGCTTGTATCCATAATGGGCAGCATTAATATATACCCACACGACAGCTCATTGTTACTTTGTTATTCTACTCCACTACAATTCAGAGGTTAACCTGGTATTTTTACTCCACTACATTTAGTTTAGTTACTTTGCAGATTCTGATTAATGATGTGGAATATAAACAACCCTTAAAGCAGACTTTAGTTACACCTGAATACAATTCAGGGAAAGTGATTTTCAAGTGCCAACAATCAGGAGAGATATTTGATAGTTGGTGCTTGAGAAGACTAAACATTTATCTGCAGATCTTTATAAAGTATATTCATTACTCGTTATTCTCTACTAATAGTTAATTAAAAACTGTATAATGGCTATTTTGCATATCCCTTTCAAGATTTCAAGGTTTTCTAAGGTGTATTGATCTTATACACAACTTGGGTCGCAGGTTCCTCAACAGACATCTATCAATATGTGTGTACTGTATACCTCCACCATTAAACTGTCATATTCTGCACATTTCTTATTCTATCTACATACATAAGAGTATAATTAATGTGTATAATATCATTTAAAATAAGTGTTTCAACATAGTTAACATTGCAGGAAAGCAATATTTTAGACGTTAAGTAGTTTGTCAGGCTTAATATTCATCTGTAGATAGATACCCCCAGAGCTTTTTTCTTGTTTAAAAGAAGACCTTAACCTAAAGTATTTTTTAATGTGTTAATAAAGGTTAATTCGTTTTTCTGTTTTGCACATCCTCCTATTAATATCTTTGTACATCCAGCACTAAACTGTTTTATTGTAGAGATCACTTAGTATCTTCTTGACTTTTTATATTCTATATTTCTATCATTGACCTTCTACTTTCCCCCTATGAAAGTATGTACTCTTAATATTGTTTTGATCAAATAAGAGTATTCAACACAAATAATTCAATAACATGCTTTAACCACTAGGCGGTGCACACAAGGTACACACAGCATACTAATAATAACTTTGTATTATTAGTGTAGACACTTATGTATAACATCTGAAGATGTGTAGTTTTATTCATGTTTTTACATAATTTTACAGGATATTGCTATACTATTTCTCTTGTTTTACTTCTACACATTAATATCTGATTTGTAAAACATCACAGACAGAAAGGCATAGGCTATCCGTCATTTAATAGTAAGCTATTGAAATTGTGATTCCATAGATGTGTCTCCCATCACCCAACTCCCCTGACTATTCTCTCAACTCAGTATTTAGATTCTTATATTCAAAGAAAATCAGTAATATCTTTAAAAACTACAAGTCCTTTTCTATCAGCTGTGCACCGTTATGGTGTAAATATAACCTATATACCAATTGGATCAAATATAAAAGTCAGCCGAATTACTATTGATACTGCAAGGAGACGTATTTTGTGAAAATAAATTGAAGATGTTGTTTAATTGTTGATATATTTATGATCCACGTCAAGTATTCAGTTTTGGCAGCAGTTCTCCTGTTTGTCTCTCTCTATAAATAAAGAATTACGGCAGATGTGTAATATTTAATGCAGCCGAACCGTGTATTACAATGCCGTTATGTGATGACTTCCAAAGAGAAAAGCAAGCACACTCTGAATTAGGTATTATTTTATTTTTCGTTGTCGGATATCATATCTCCATATCATATCAACACCATATCCCAGCGTGCATTGCGGCTAAAACATCCAATCAACAAGCTTCAAGCTGAGGATCTTGGGTAATCAGTTTAGTGGGTTTGTGGTGTGTATCGCTCAAAATATCCCGTCTGTTTCCGGTGACTTTATTTACGGCTAAAAAGCCCAAGATTATAGAATTAAATGAATAAATAAAAACAAGGATAATTGTGTGTTATTGTTGAGTAAATAACAGTGTGTTATTTAGAAAAGAATAATAAATTAGAAGGAAAAGATTTTAAAAAATACAGATTTCAGTATTTTGAGGCTCTGAGCCCCATTTCTTTTCCTCACAGACGGAAAAAAAGTCCGACATTATACGATTTAAAATAAAAAAAAAAAAAAAAAAAAAGATAAAACACTGGCATGTAATTTACGTTAGAATAAATAGAATGGTTTTGAATAATAGATGAGAGTAAATCTACTTCACTTTACAGCCCCGCCCACTTTTGGGGAAACCAGCGCTGTCATTTGAACGGCGATCAAGCCTGAAGTCACAGAGCTCTTCTGATACTGTCCTTTCTTCTTAGAGGAAGTACAGAAACACGTAACTCTGGATTTGTTTTAATGTTTGAGGTGCAATAAATGACACAGCAGCTTTTTGGCATGTTAAAACTATTATGTTCTGCCTCGCTCATGAGAGTAACAGCTGGCGAAATTACAGCCTCGCCTACTGATTTTAATTTAACCATATATCGAGCCCGATTGTCGATTTCAAAGGTGTGCTCTAAAATGATATTTATAAATAACTAATTATCATTATTATAAGCAAGACAATAAATGGCAAAGATATGTAGATATTCATAACTAACGTAACGTGGAAGAAAATATGCTTCTAGAAGATATGTAGAAAATAAACGTATTTGAGATACGTTCATAACAAACGCAACGTGGGAGAAAATACGTTTCTAGAAGATATGTAGAAAATAAACGTATTTGAGATACGTTCATAACTAACGTAACGTGGGAGAAAATACGTTTCTAGCTAAACGTAATTGAGAATGCAGTTTAGTTCTGTGGGAACGTAATTTTTAGGAGACAGGGTTGCTTTTTTGGCACCATAACCATTTTGCAGCATTATTATTAATGAATAAGTTGTATTGTATTGTAAATGTATAAGTATACAATAATATACATCAGTAGGTATACCATATTACTTTTGAAGCTAATTATTACAACACTTTATTTTTATAATCAACTTAATTGACATTAAAAATGGACGTTGTAGTGGTATTTAACATTTATAATACTGGGTGCTGTGTGATTGAGGACACATGTATATTCATAGCATAGCAAGTACTACAAAATGTTCTGGCCAGGATCAGTGCTGAGAGGAGCAGCGGGAGGTAGAGAATATGGGGCACGGACCCCTGTCAGAACCATGTTTGGCAGCCTCCGACTACTGTTGTATTGACTCTACTTTTTACTCAGATTGACAGATTGCTTGCCACAGTGTGCGTCCAGGAACCTTCAATGACACCCGGTGCTGTGGAACTGGACAGTATGACTCTGCAATCGTACATTGACAAACAAGCCTGGACTACAGGTTAGGTTTAAGAGTACTTTCAAACAAAACTTACTCCATGTTGCTCTTTATACAATGTTTCCAAGGTTGGCGAATCATGGTGAGTAACAAAGAGTAACAAAGACTTTCAATGTAGTGATCATAAGCATTCATCATCTGGAACCTTTTAAAAGTTTCATTCATTATTTGTTGACATATTCAAGAGTGGATTAAAGTTCTCATGCCATTCTTCGAGCCACGCTGGTTAGTCCATAGATACAATTAAATAACAATAAAAGTGTTAGTGCAAATTGATTCAACAACACATTTTACCCACTATAATAATGTGTCAGAACAGAAATTCCTCACAATAAGACAATACAATTAAAAATATAGTACATTTACCATGATACAGAACAGTACCAAAGTACTACAAATACAAATTTGATAGGCTTCAACTATAGTTAGTTTCATGTGATGATTAATGACATAAATAATTGTGGATAACAATTTTCTGTTGATTAACTAATTGTTTCATCTCTACCTCATTCCTCATGTTTGCTGCAGCAGCTACTGGCTCTGCTGGAGAGCACTCCAGGTTGTGCACAAGAGCTAAAGATAAAGGTATGCAGCTTCTATGCTTCCCAAAGTGGATGTTGTTGAGTCGAGGGCTGTGGTGAGACAGGAGTTATTTTCTAGACTATCACTTCAGCCTCTCTATACATCTCGTTCAAACACTGTCCCGCCATTTCTTTGTTGTCCTAGACACACCATCGATTGGAAAAGTTTAAACACTTGGTGCTGTGGACTTATATTGGATTTCCTATTTTCTATGAGCTCCCTCAGCATGAAAGTGATGGTTCCATATTGTTTTAAGCTATTGCTTCTGAACTTTCTCTCTCAGACTGTTGTAGTGTAAGAAAGGCTCCAGGCCGTAAAGGGAAGAAAAAGATAATGGCAATAATCTATAACTGCGTTTTAGAAAAGTTCTGCTACTTTTTTTTATCTTCAGGTATTTTCTTAATAGGACATATCACCAATATACTGAAGGAAATATTAGCAGTCATACTGCAAGCATGAATGTTAATGACACAGATGCGGTATATAATAATAATAATCATGATAATTCATAACACCCAAGGTCAACTTACAATTCATAAAATATTCCAAAAAAGGTTAAAAACAGTATAAACAGACAGAAACACAAGCATGTTAAACACATAAGGGGCCCTATTATACTTTTTTTTGGGGGGGGGGGGTTCCCTTTCCAGTAATGTTTAATAGGTTGGTGTGCATGTAAATGGTTTGTAAAGGCTAAAATCCCACAGTTACCCTCCCATTGGACTCCTTTATTTACTGCTGTGACATAGTGACATCACTAACACTCTCCTCTATTTGCTAGCGCTCCAAAAACATTGTAAAGGATAGTCTAAGATGGCCAGCTAACCAATCAGAGCAGACTGGGCTCTGGTTTCAGATAGAGGGGGAAAATAGGTGCTGCAGCACAGGCAGTATGAGAAAAATAAAGACCTTTTTGAACATTAAAGCTTGGAAACATGTCACAGTCAAGAAAAAAAAAAAATAGTAACCTGACGATAAGAATAATAAGGCCCGTGTGAAGCAGCATCAGATGTGAGAAGTCTTATCAGTTAACAAATCAAGGCTAATGAAGGTACAAGTCACTGACAAATCCTCTTAGAAGCCAGTTCTGAGGCTGGCAGATGTCTGAGGTGAAGATGCTTATGAATTGGTACATATATAACTGGATTATCTGCATAGCTCTCTAGTCCCCATCATGGGTTTGTGGTTTTATTAATGAGTTTAATAAATCATTATTCTTCAGGCATTTTGCCCATTGGAGGTTTCAATTGATTTTAATTTGCAGTGTCTGTGTCTCCACAGGGAGGCACCCAGCAGCTTTCTCAGTGTCTGGCAGAACGCGTCGGGTTCAAGAACGTACGACTGGGCTCTGCTGTGACGGCCATATGGCAGGTAGAGTACAGTAACAGCTCACTCAGGGACTGATGAGGCCCGACGCAGAGATAACAGCTTCCTCACTGAGGAACAGGCTGTCTGCTGTGAAGGCACTGGCTGTTCTGCCTCACTGTCCGCCTCATCCTCAGCTGAGAGACCAAGTGCTCCATGCATCCTAAAGTCAAGGGCTTTAACCCATTTTTAATAACCAATGTTTAAGTTTGTGTCATTAATCAAGCAAAGATGCAGAGAATTAACTGACTGCAGGCTCTTAATTGATTATTTGTGTTACTGGTTTATATCACAGTAAAGCAATTCTTTTTTAGTTCTGGTCATTTATTGGAAGAAATACTCAGATGTCTTCCTAAGTTTTGGGGAATTGTGAGGAAAATATTTTCTGAAATGTAATTAGTGCTCAAACAATGTGTTGATTAACACTTAGAATGTCATATCTACTTTTAGTTTAGTTTTTTGAGTGAGTGATCAAATAATAACTTTAGGCTATATGTTACACTGTTAGTTGGACAAATAAGCTATTACAAGAAATCACCATGTTTTTGGAAAACTATTCACCAATACAATTATTTGCAGTTGAATCACTTATATTAAACATAGTTAGTTGCACACGTCTATATGCAATAATATTTAGGGTAACAGGAGGCTGTAGCGTGTCCGGACATGCACTGTATGACAGCAGTGACACCCTTCACACTTTGCCAGTCTATCACATGGCTAACACATATTGTGTGACAAGCTAACACACATTTTGTTCCTTGAGACTTTGAGGAAAGCTCAAGCAAATGTCAGTAGCTTCGCCATCTCTACAATTAGCAAACAGTGTCTGCTTTAAAGAGCAGTTACAGTTACAGTGGTGGGACGACATGAACTCCTGAAGGGTTACAGAAGGGTTTCACTGGTCTAATGTCTTCTGAATACATTTTCCTTTTAGAATAAAGTTATCTGGATTCGAGTCAAAAGAGATAAATACAATCTTTTAAACTCATAATTATCAGCATCCAAAAATATCTAGCCGTATCTAAAGATAATAGCTTTCAATGTTGCACAGTGACGTTTTGTTGTGAGTTTTAATTACCACCAGGCTTATGTTTGGTGATGAAAAGCTCCAGTGAAATAAAGTAGAACATCTTTCCAACACAATGTCATTAACCCGCCTCTATTTTTTTTTTACGTTTTCATAAAATACTACAATATCTCTTTTGCTTAGCATAATGTAACATATTAAAATACTAAACGTTATAGAGATAGAGAGAGGAGAAAAGAAAAGAGGAGAGAGGAGAAAGATATTTGCGAGTTGCATATTAACTCAGGATCGGCCCGTAGCACTGGCGTGATGTTCGCCTAGGGCGCCAGATATGGGGAGGCGCTGCGCTGGCAGTTCTGGGAGGGGAAAAAACATTTTTGACCGTTGGGGCTAATCCTAATTTTCGGCCTTAATGTAACAATATTCATAATTAAGTAAATGTAACACCCTTTTCACTCCGGTTACACGTTTCATTTGCCCTGTACGATGGGCGCTGTAAGTGATGAAAATGGGGGATGTTGGCAGGGCCGTATTAACCATATGGGCAACCTGGGCAAGTGCCCAGGGGCCTTTGAGCAAAGAGGGCCCTCAGTGACAAGATTAAAAAAAAATATATATATTTATTATTATTTTATTATTTCGGGCACAACCTCACTCATCATACATTGTTTTTAAATGACACTCACTCTTCGCTATAAATAACACAGCTTTTCTATAGGGTCAAATTAATATATTTTCTAAACCGTCTCTGTACTGTAGGTCTCACTATGTATGCGCTCAAATGTATTACTACGCGGCGGCGGTGTAGAGCCGAATCACAGCCCCACCCTCACTCATGTCACATTTTGTCACGTGAGCAGAGAAAATGGATGGTGCCGGTAACCAAACGCCCAGCGGGGCTGCGAAAAGAAAGACAAAGAAGAGAGAGTGGCGGCTGCATTAAAAAATGTGCCAACAATAAATAGCTTTTTCAAAAAAGCAAAAAGTGACGAAATAGGCCAGCAACAACCACAAGGAACAGTGGCGGCGGTCACGGAGGATGTTGTTGAGCTAGCGAGCAATGTTAGCCTTGAACCTAGCATGCTAACGCAGCAGCGAGTAGAAGAGGAAGATAAAGATGAAGACGAGCCTGACGAGGACGTCACAGAGCAGGGTGAAGGTTCGAGTTCATCGGAAGTTCCCTGTGTCTCTCAGGACCCTGCACAATGGGGATTAATTGCTGGAAATGTCCGGGAGGAGACTTTGATGAAAGAGGTTTCATACTTTCATAATCGGGCAACGAAGTATCCAGCATCTCGGAGGGAGACCGATGCTAGCGGCCGGACACGCTCACTGACCAATGATATGCTGACCAGACAGCTTCACAATGGAGAAATCGTTCAACGCGATTGGATTATTTATTCTCCATCTACCGGAGCAATTTATTGTTTTGCCTGCAAACTTGTATCCACTCACAGCCACAGTAATGCATTTGTTCTCGGCTTTAGTGATTGGAAGCATCCCGAGAGGATAACGGAACATGAGACGAGTGGTGAGCACAGAAAATGCATACTTTCACTTATGCATCGCACTAAACTCATGGGCACTGTGGATGCTTCTCTAGGGATGCAGGTCGACACAGAAAGTCAGTACTGGAAGGATGTATTGAGACGTGTAGTTGCGGTGATTAAATTCTTGAGTGAGAGGGGGCTTCCTTTCCGGGGAAATTACGAACTTTTAGGATCCGCACATAACGGGAACTACCTGGGAATCCTGGAGCTGCTCGCACAGTTTGATCTATTTTTAAAGGATCATTTGCAGAAGTTTGGCCAGAAGGGACGTGGTAGGACTTCATACTTGTCATCAACTATCTGTGAGGAGTTTATTGGTTTGATGGGTGACAGAACAAAGGAAGCAATAGCAACAGAACTACAGCGAGCAAGGTATTTCTCTGTCATCGTAGATTCTACACCTGACATGTCTCACGTCGACCAATTAACTTTCGTTTTCCGATTTGTGAGTGAGAAAGGAAAAGTCATTGAGAGATTTATTGGATTTGAACCCATTCACAGTCACACTGGGTCAAGTCTGGCTGACTGCGTGATGAAGATGGTCATTGATATGGGGCTGGATCTCTCAAACTGCCGTGGCCAGGCTTATGACAACGCATCCAACATGTCAGGAAAATATAATGGGCTGCAAGCTCATCTCAAGAAAAGCAACCCACTCATACATTACATTCCGTGCGCAGCACACTCCTTGAATTCGGTTGGTGTCAACTGTGTTGAAAGTAGTTGTCGTGAAGCAAGCCAGTTTTTTGATATACCTCAAGCACTTTATGCTTTTTGCTCTGCTTCTACCCACCGATGGAATAAAGTGGTCACTGAAAACCTCACACTGAAGCTAAAATCTCTCTCCTGTACAAGATGGAGCTGCAGAGGAGACTCCACAAGAGCTCTTTGTGAGAATTACACTGCAATAAGAGGGGCTTTACAAATGTTGGCGGCTGATGACGAAGAGTGCCAGGACACACGGCGAGAGGCCTCTGCGCTGTGTGGCAAACTTGGGAAACTAGAGACTGCTGACAATATTTTGGGACACTGTACTGCACTAATTCAAGCTTACGAGCACTGGCTTGCAAAAGAAAGACATTGACCTAATGACAGCTGTGCGACTTTTGGAATCGCTGCGCACTTATGTTGCATCACTACGAGGGACATGTTCAGACTTTGAGACATCTGCCCGGGCCATCACCGGCATGACACAGACATACCAGCACGAGACTCACCGTGTTGGTAAAAGACGAGTATTTGATGACGAGACAGTGGAGCACGAGGTGGTACTGACTGGCAGTACACAATTCCAGGTTGAGACATTCAATGTCATTATTGACAGGTTGCTCTCAGGACTTAGCAAACGCTTGGATGCATACAAAGTCATAAATGATCACTTTGGAGTCCTATTTGACATGTGCTGTGATGACACTGATCTCCGCAGACGGGCCAATATTCTCTCCTCATCATATCCTACTGATATGCAGACAGACTGCAGGTGGTGCTAAAACATGGACTACAGACAACATTCCCCAATGTTTTTGTTGCGCTCAGGATTTTTCTCACACTCCCTGTAACCAACTGCGAGGGTGAGAGGTCCTTTTCACAGCTTAAATGCATCAAAAATGAACTTCGGACAACCATGGCTCAGAAGAGACTTCCAGCCCTTTCTTTGATGGCCATCGAGTCTGATCTTGTGAGAGATCTGGATTTTGATGACCTAATCACAGACTTTTCAAAGAGAAAGGCAAGGAAGAAACACTTCTAAAAGGTAAGATCCACTGTCTCTCATACACTCATTCATTCACTCTCTCTCACACACACGCTCACTCTCTCACATATAAACACACACACACACACACACACACACACACACACACACACACACACACACACACACACACACACACACACACACACACACACACACACACACACACACACACACACACACACACACACACACACACACACACACACACACACACACACACACACACACACACAATCTTCCATCACATATACTGATCACTTAGTTGAGCAACCACACCATTTCACTACATATTATACTTTTGTAACTCTCAATGTTTGTAACTAATAAAACTCCTCGTGTACGTGTACAGCCAGCCAGTCATATTTTGGCATTAAGTCGGGTGCTACTCTGAGGTTTTGAGTGATATTACCTAGGTATTCCTGAGCCATACACTGTCTTGGAATCATATCCATTGTATTTTGTCTTGTGATGTTTGACTAAAAGGGAAAAAGGCTAGACCTACTTTGGTTGAACTATGTGGCTGCGTCTCTGCTTTTGACAAATAGGTGTGCGATTTGACATGCCAGATTGACTGAAAATTCTAAATATTGGTCATGTTGGTAGGATTGGGTAGGCATGGTGTTACTTGTTGGGTTGGGGGGCCATGAGCGCTCAGTGCCCAGGGGCCCCTGCAGGTACTAATCCGGCCCTGGATGTTGGTTTATCTGGCACCCGCAGCTCACAGCCAAAGTGCGAGTGAGCGAGAGAGAGAGAGAGAGAAGGAAGCACCGCCCGGTACCGGCGCTGTTGTTATTAGAATCCGGTGCTAGCTGCTCTAACGGAAGAAGAAGATATGTCTACAATAATGTGGAGGGAGAGTCCTCTCCAGTCAGACTGAGAGGCTGATACTACAGCTCAGTGAGGTAAAGGACTCTGAGTGTTTAGATAGTTCACTTTAGTCTAAGTTAAAATGGTTTGGTCACAATTTATGTAAACACATATTTCCAAGGCACTCCTTTATACTTATTGGGATAAACAGGTTTGAAATCATTCCAATGCATACTATAGGACAGTAAACCAGACATATCGATTTAAACTGGAGAGATAAAAAAAATGCATAAATAAATAAATGATACGGTAAAATAAGATTGAATGAACAACACAAATAAAATAAGTTACATTCATTTGTTATTGGCTATGGTAGGTTATTGGTTATGTTCACATACTTCTTTGATTACATCCACTTGTCTAAGATGACAACAGAGACTTTCGACCCAAAACCAGCAGCTACAAAACCAGACTCAACCAGAGAGAAAGTAGTAGGCCTACATCATCAGCTACCATGTCTGACAGAGAGGAAGACAGTGAGAAGAACAGTCAGGAGGGTAGTGATGACAGCTTGTAGGATTACTGGTCGTGCTAATGTTGTCGTGTTTGTTCTGTGTTCACCTCTGCATGTGTGTTCTATGTGCACCTCACATGTTTTCAGTGCCGTGTGTCTGGCAAATAAAGTCAAGACCCCCTCAAAAGTTACGGTTTATTTAATTTTAAGGATGAGCACCAAGCAACATCTCCAGGTGTTCCTTTGAGAACCAGGGCAAAAAAGTGATGTGCACCCCTGGTTATAGAACTATGTTGAATGTATACATATATCAAGCCATTTTCCTTCACTGTAAATGATGGATTAACACAGTAGCTGGATTTGTGCTGTAAGTTATTTTGGCATGTCAGAAATTCATTCATTTTTTTTAAAAATGTATTTATCCTTTATTTATCCAGGAATGTCCCATTGAGATACAAGATCTTTTCTTCCAGGGAGTCCTGACCAACACGGCACACAACAAGTTTCAACATAAAACAAGGGCATTAAACAAAAAAAACATACAATTCAAATATAAATACAGAAGGCCATTTGTGCAGTGGCAAGAAGCATAATCACATCAGCAATAGCATCAGGTAAAACAGTTACATGTTTCATGAAGGGCTAATCGTAGCATACCTTTAAAAGCATTTACAGTAGGAAGTGCCTCTAGACAAAGTTTTACTTGCAGCGTATTCCATAAAAAGGGAGCATAGTGGGAGAATGCAGCTTTACCAAGCTCTGACTGCATCATAGGAACATTTAAAAGCATCCCATTTGCTGCTCGTCTGGTATTAAAAAAGCAAGTATAAAAGGACAGAAGTCTGGAGATATATAAGGGCAGCTTACCTAGCAATGACTTAAGGATAAAAATCAACATGTGTGATGAACCATAAGAAGCTTAGGTTGAAAGGTCACCTATTATGCAAAATCCACTTTTTCATGTATTTTATACATAAATATGTGTCCCCTTCTGAAAGTTTCAGTAAAAAAGATTCGCTTACTTTTTGTCCTGATCCATTTATATAAAAACCTGTCTGAAAATTAGCTGATCAGATTTTGGCCACTTTATGATGTCATAACGATGTGTTGGCTTGTGTAACCATTAGCCAATCACCAACCAAGGTTACACTGATTTTGTTTGCCCTAAAGTTGAACAATTTAGCCAATGCAATTTAAAATATGGACAATTAAGATACTTATATATATCGTGTCAGCTACTCGAAAAAGTGTACTAATTAAGTTAAATACAATTTGTGCATACCATAGAATAAATGTGTCCAAAATCAGTCACTCAATCACACTTACAGCTCCACCACAGGATGTGATGTACTAACACATACGGAACTTGCTTACTAAACAAAGCTGTATTTGTGTGTGTTCAAACAGGATGCAGAGTGGGCCCGGGTTAGCACCACCACCAACACTTTCCTGTGCAGGGCCGTGATCGTCACCTGCCCCCCTCACTTGGCAGGTCAGCGTGCGTCTCCCACCTCTGTTCACTCGCTAAATGAAATTCTCACTGATGCAGAAGGCAAATAGCCTCCTCTCGCACTACGTCAGTCAAACATGGCAAACTGTGCACTCATGCAGATACATCTTTGATTTTTGCTAAATCTCTTCGGGCTCTGGCGTGTGGCAGTCAATTCGTTTGGAATGGAATCCACCCGAGGTCGGGCTATGGTCTGGGGAATTGCCTGGATTGAATTTTTAACCAGAGCAAAACTTTAACTTGGGGGGGCTAATGTGACATTATCGCTATGGTGTGTGGTTGAAAGTGTAAAACACATCATCATCTCGGCAGCAGAGGGGGGGGGGGGGAGTTGGACCCCTGTGGTAGAGTGTAACTGTTAGGAAGAACCGGAAAGTGTAATTGAACAAACTAATGTAGCATTTCAAAACATGCCATGTTGGAACTTGGAAGTCATGTGCATACGACATCATGCGTATCAGTGAGTTGGAGAACACTTTTCCCACCCACCGAGAAAAGACAACTTTTTTCCAGGTCAGAAAACAAATCCTACCTTTCCGACTTGCTACCATCTCGAGGGAAAAACACTGGTGAGTTGGAGTTGAGTTCATGTTTGCTGTTTGGCTGGTGCTTGTCACACTGGAGTCTTGCTTTTGCCAGGTTTGGAAGGGGACGAAGCGGGATCTTCAGTGGGGTTTACACTGGGCCTGTGCCTGTTTGTACTGAGCTGGCAACAGATCTGTCACTGAAAGCGTCATACACAGAGGCATGGACCATAGCCAGGATCCTTAATGAGACAGGCTTGGGAACAGTGCTGAATAATGTAGCATGGGTTGCTCGGGATCAGATGCCACTCTTTGGCCTTAAATCAGTGCAGGGAGATTGACAGGGACTTTTTTATAAAGCCAAAGTCGGGCCAGTGATTGAAACGTCACTTTTCCCAAAAGGATCCGTGGTGAATAAAAGAGAGGATTTCTGCTTGAAGTCATCGGTGTAAACCGGAGTACTTTCCATTTAGTATGGGAGCCAAAGAGAGGCGGATTCAGTTCTCAAGTCTCTTGCTTTTGAGTCAATGATTGGGTAGATGGATGAATGAACAAAGAAATACTGCCTGGGCTCCAATAGGTGCTTGGCATCACAAGACATCCACCATTGCACACGAACGCTGGATATGAGCTGTGTGTTCCCCAATATATCACGTTCGTCCTGTTCTTGGCTCCTGGATTTATCTCCCCTTTCATCCATCCATCTTTTATAATGAGCTCCGTCAGTTAGTTTTTTCCCCTTTTTTGTAACCAATTCTCTCACTCACCTCAATGATTTATGAACCGTTTGGTTTCACTGCAGAGATTGTTATGCATGAAACAGATTAGCTTGGAAATAAGAATTTTGGCCATGTTTTGAATTTCGAATTTGAATAGGCATATTTTAGTCGGTTCCCATGTAGATTATTTACGGGACTGCACAGTAAGACGAAAATAATTAAGCTTTTGGCAGCGTGCAGTTGGAATAAAATGCAATTAGGCGTTCAGTCTAATATTCAGCAGTACTTACAGAGACAGCTCTGCAGTTACTAAATTAACATTTGGTTTCAAAGTGTTTTTTTTCACTCTCTCCTTATCCTGACAAGTTCCTGACAGAGCATGCCAACTGTCTGGCTGCGAGTTCACATATGAGTGGAATGTCTAAGGATATTTATGGCGGATGAAGCAAAGGTCTTGATGTTGCTTGCAAACCTGACTAAAAGAGGGCATTTCGTCTGATTGCGAGTGAACTTGACAGGCAGCCAAACAACACTTTATCAGATGTTGCTATCTGTCTTCCCGTGGAGGAGGAGCTGCGTAATGACAGTGGGCTCGGGCAGTGATGAGGAAACTATTATATCTGCCACTCACCGTTTAGTCCAGAGGCTTGTTTACACTGGTGAAAAACAGGTTAGGCGATGATTTGCCAAGTGACACTGTGAGCCAGCATTCTAGGCCAGTATCTATTGTGCTGTGAATGAAACTAATGGAGCCTCATTTAGGGATTACATGTGAAGTGGGAGCTAGAGTGATTTTGAAGATAACCGACGCAATGGGATTGTTATCTTGTTGCAGTTCAACTCTTTAGAAAGGAATAAGCTTACCGTGTGTTTTCCGCATGTCTACTGATTAGAAATATAGGCTAGGATGGAACATTTCAACAGACTACTTTTATAAAGCACTTTACCAGTCTTTGCAAACCCTCAAAGCAGTTTTTAAATATACAAACAGAGGCGGAGTCTGTCATACCAAACATTCACACACTGCTGATCCATCGGGAGAAATGTGAGGTTAATTATCAGGGTCTGGGGATCTAACCACTCTCTCTTAAAGGTCCCCTATTATACTGTTTTTCACCTATATATTTATTATTATTATTTTGATATAGCAGGGTATATGCAGGAATCCTGAAGTCAAATTTAATACCTTTTAAGACCCTTTCCATACATTTTAAGACCTCATCGCAACTTCGAGTTCTAAGCGGTTACATTGGCGACACACTTTACCTCACATTTACTATATTGATTGTAAGATAGCACAACTAAACAGAGTGCAGACAGACTACTGAAGCCTCCTCTCCACATGCACTTCAACCTCTCTGTGGGTTAGGGTTAAGGCAGTATGCTGCTTTGTTGCTTCTGTACTCTGTGCTCTTTCATTCCAGTAAAACTCCTCAGAAACCAGTATTTGACCAATAAACAAAACAATTGACAAAACTTTGAACTATGAAATATATATTAAACTTTGGTGAGCTTCAGCGGGGTAATGCCATATAGGAGCTCCCTCACAAATACCCAGGGGTTAAATTGGGCTGGGGCTGTCCGGGGCTAAGCCCGGCACATAGGACGATGCTCTGACGTCATCACCCTCACACATTTGTCATATGTTTACAAAAAACGATATATATGTTAAGACTTTTCTCGTTCTTAATATAGACTATATTTAGGGTCGATATGTGTTGACCTTACTTTAAAATAGCAGACCTCTGTGACCGGATATAGTTTGACTTAGACCCGGCCCCACGAGGACGCATACAGTAAAACACATACAGTAAAACGCAAACGCAAAAAAGTCTTCCGTTCACACGCATTCGATTAATTAATGTGTCCGTTCACACTAGACCGCTGGAAATGCTGGAAATGCTGGAAATGCTGGAAATGCTGGAAACGCTGTAGTACATATGCCAGGCCTGTAAGTGGCGCTGCTGCCGCCACAAAATACACCAAAAGCAGCGAAGAAGACCCGCCCAGAGCATGGTTGTCCTTCTGTTTATTCTCCGCGGTGGACGGCGTGTTCTCCTGCTGTATATCTCTCAGGTAGTCCACCAGCAGATAACCCTCCCCATAGAGTGGAGCAAGGCAACGAAACTTAAAATAATAAGCAGCATTTTATGGCACGCTATGCATGGGCCACCTTGAGGGGGTTTCCCGTTGTTTCAGTAAATTAAAGGGTTTTTCATGTTGTCGTTGCTGTGGACCTTCTTAATACCTTGGAAAATGCTGTTTAATACTTTTGAATAGCCTTAATTTTCGCTAAATTGATTTATCAACTTTTAATACTTTTTAAGACCCCACGGACACCCTGTATAGGTATCAGATATAAAACACGTCTCTGAAGTGGTTGGCTTGAATACCAAACGGATCATACATCGTAGCATCCCATAAACCCCTCTTTTTCAGCCCCGTTTCAAAAGTGCTGATTCTCTGTCTGTTACTTTAAGGCCCGGACACACCAGGCCGATTTCGGCCGTTGATAGATGTCTGGCCGTCGATGAGCGTCCTGTCACCCTACTCAGATTGGTGTGTCCAGCACCGTCGTGGCTTTTCGGCCGTGCCGACACCTTCCGCTGAATCGGGAGGCTGTCGGCAAAAGGCTGTCGGCAAAATAAATGACTCTGATTGGCTGTTCAGCTTAGCGAATCAGTGCATGAGAAGCGAAACGGAAGTGAAGAAGGCACTGACAGACGGCTATTATTTTTCATTTTCCAGTACCGCGCTAAACATGTTTTCGATAAGTCGTTATGTGAAACAGTCTGTGAAACAGTCTGCGATGGACGAGAGTGAAAATGGAACGCACGCTATTTGTTGTTTGTATATATCACGTAGTCTGTCTTCCAGTTGCCTCTTTTGAATTAAAGGTCCCATGTCATGCTTTTCCGGTTATTACCCTTGTGTGTTATGAAGGTTTTTATGCATGTAAACGGTCTGCAAAGTCACAAACCCTCAAAGTACAACCTGTAGGGAGTAAAACTCTAACACAGAAAAGACCTGTCTATGCTGCCCCAGAACGCCTCGTTGGAGATTTCTCTTTTTCCATTGTTTGCTTCCTGGGTACAGTGACGTGCCCATACCAAGCCCCCAGTTAGTGCACCGGACTCAGATGAAAATATTCGTGGTGGCCAAAAGGCGATACTACACTTCTGTTTGGTTGCCAGGCCCGGAAACACTTTTTCCCATTGACTTACATGGGGAAAGAGTGGTCTGTAAATCGTTGGATACTTTTTTTTAAACTAAATAAACTACCCAGTATGAACACTTGTATAGCCCTTATTAAAAACATTTGTTCCTCAAGTTGTAAAAATGTGCTAATAATGTTATTCTGAGAGTTATTTCCCTCTGCATTATGAACGCGCATCTAACCCACGGGACTGCGCCGCCCGGCACGTTCATGTGATGTGACGTGTGCAGTACTACATGAGTTTTACCTTTACCCATGGATGCACAATAAGAACGGACCCATATCGCCTTACTGCCAGCCCACGGAGCTGTAATAATGGATATATTGCACTAGGGCTGCACGGTATTGAAAAAAACTGACATCGCGATTTCCCCCCACCCTGCGGTATATATTGCGATTTTTTTAACCTGTTAAACCCCAAAGTCCCGGCGGGTACTTTACTTTTTTTTCACGACAGTGTTTCAGGGGATCGTAATATTTAAGAACCTATTCATGTGTTATACCAGATTAACGGAAATAATCTCAGCTAACTGAAGATACAAACCATTTTTACCAAAATAAAACACAAGTCTCATAAGAAGCATCTAAATGACCCCTGAGCGAAAAATGCTAACGCACTTTGGCACAGAACTCAAGATAAAAGTACCCTTATTATTACTTATCGTAGCTGCACTTACAAGATATCCAATTAAAACTGAGGTTCCACAGATTATTTAGGTATATAGTATCATCACTGAGTGATCTGAACACGGACAGGGGAAGCAAACACAGACATCACAACACGTACCTTTACGTAGCTTCTAGGGGAGATCGTCTCACGTAGCTGTCAATCTGATCAAAAGACGTGTTCAATGGCATTAAAACGAGAAAGAAAAAACGCGGCTGAATCGGTTAATCCATAGGTTTTTAACGTCTCTGTATAAAAAAATGATTTAATTTATAATCCATAATTCCATTTTTATGTAAATATCGCAGAGCAAAAGTTAGCTGCTAATGGTAGCCACCAGAGTGGCTGCTGCTTCTGGTCTTGGCTATGCGGCAGTCCAGCGCAGTCTAACACACACATTACCAAATAAGGAGTGAGAGTGACGCGTAGCCAAAACCGGAAGCTGCATACACTCTGGTGGCTACCATTAGCAGCTAACTGTTGTGCTCCGATTTTTACATAAAAATGGAATTATGGATTATAAACAATTGCTTCAAGCCACAGATACATTATCAACCTATGGATCAACCGATTCAGCCGCGTTTTTTCTTTCTCGTTTTAATGCCATTGAACACGTCTTTTGATCAGATTGACAGCTACGTGAGACGATCTCCCGTAAAAGCTCCGTAAAAAGGTACGTGTTGTGATGTCTGTGTTTGCTTCCCCTGTTGCGAGATCGGATCGCTTAGATACTATACTTAAATAATCTGTGGAGTCTCAGCTTTAATCGGATATATTGTATGTGCAGTTTCGATAAGTAATAAGGGTATCTTTATTTTGAATTCTGTGCTAAAGTGCGTTAGCATTTTTTTAAAAAATGAATAAAAGCGCACGTCCCTGCGGTGTGAATACCGCGCATGCACATAACGCGGTTATCGCCATTACACGGTATATCGTTCAGCCCTATATTGCACATGTTTGCTGTAATTCATCATTTGTAAAATAGTATACTACATGGGCTGTATGATGTAAATATTGTATTAAATAAAGTTAATATTACCGACGTAGATTAACGTCCCTGTAGCTTCTTATTGCACTTGCAATATACCATTAAAGGAGTTGAACGTTGCCGTTTGCTATTACTATAATACCATGGGATATTTGCATGTGGGCACAACACGTTTGACCCAGATTAATTAGCTATACCCAGCGCCATATAGATAGAAGAGTTACGACACCGGAAGTCCAAAAACGGTTATCGTCACGTGGTTCATGTAGACGAGGATCGTTCCCCGGAAGTTCATGGCGGGCAATGTGAATGCATTGATAACAGGAGATAGAACTACGATTTTTGTTAATTATTAGTGAATAAAGGTTTTGATTTGCAATATTTATACAACAAATCGATATGTGTATGTATTTACATCAATATGTTTTAAAAAATAAAATCGAATTTGCTAATATTAAGTGATAATATTAGGATTAGTGTGAACAACTAGTTTACATGTTACTAACAGTGCCTTGTTAAAGAACCTGTTGCTGTTTATTTATAGCTTTGAATTCTTTCAAACCAATATTATCTTCTTAAACTTGTATGGTAGTCAGGAGCATCACTTTCTAATGTTTATTGATACATTTAGAGGGAGGGGATCTAAAGTAATGCTTTAAAATTCAGATTGGATTCATTTCTACCATTTTCTTAAATTCATGGTAGTTTCAGTAATCCCCTGGTAATTGAGGACACAAGTTATCTAAATGACTAATGTCATCTTTATGGCTTTCAGAAAGGACAGGAGACCGACAGGTGACTATCAAAGGACTAGCAGCAGCAGCATATGATGATGATGTTAAATGTGTTGTTTTAGGAACATCCATTGCAAATACATGGAATTCAATAAACATTGAATAGCATATATATCATGCAGTTTGTCGGTGCCTTTTCCTCCGTGTTGTCCTGGTTTGCTGTGCTGCCTCCTAGTAGCCACCATGGTTTGCTGTGCTGCCTGGGGATGCTCAAATCGCTCAGAGAAAGGAGTACGAATGTACGGCTTCCCCACTGACACAGAGCGGAGGAAAAAATGGCTGGCTCAAGTCAGCAGGAGCAATTTCACGACCAACAGCAACAAAATATGTGATGTAATTATATACAAACACTGCATTTGCACTTTTTCATAAAACGAAAACCACACCATTGGGAAAGCTTCATGTTTTGTTTAATACAAAAAAACAGGGAAAGGCTTGAAAAACACTGAGAGTTGAGACTCATGGTGCAGGGTGAGGGTCTCAGTGCAGGTATTCAGGCTCCATTGAATCCCCCTCTGGTTCTTGTGCTGAAAGAGGGAGTAACAGACAGGAGAAAGGGTTATACACACACAGCACACCTATTGGATGGGAAATGCCTTGGGGAGATAAGGTGTTTACTTATATAAAACAGTATTAAACTTACCTTGTGTTTTCACTCTCACTTAAGTCCCTCTCCCTTTGCCATCAATCCAGAATCAGCTGAGCTGCAACATTATACAGACAGGTAATAATCAACATAATCACAAGGACACAATATGGCTCTGCTAAAAACACTCACTCTTACATGCACCAAAGTTATATTTATCTAATATTTAACTCCCTCCACCCCCCCGCATACAATCCCGTTTAGAAGCCCCTCTTCTCTAATTCAACATGTTGGACGAAATGACATTAAGAGAACGGAATTTACAATTAAAAGGCTGTTCAACGTGTGTTGCTAACTTGCTTCGGTATGCTAGCTTAATCTGTTATCTGTAAACGTTCCCTAAATCTACTAATTTAGGGATAATCCACTGACATCCTTTAATACACATGTTCATTTGAATCAGATGTACTGATAATATCCGCAATATAAATCTTTAAACTTCTTCTTACCTTTAAAAGTCCGTCACGAACGGTGTATTATGCTGCAACTCCACAGCTCTGCCAGCCTTGGCGCTAACTTCCGGGGAACGATTGAGAGGCTCCACGATCCGCCATTGCTGTGGTCCATTGGAGTGAACGGAGATGTCGTAACTCTTCTATTAAATAGCTCTGGCTATACCATATGATATCGCCCGAGGAACCCAGCCGCTAGCTGCTAACTGCCACGGCCGCCTCGTTATTCGTGAATATCAAATCCATCATAACAATCCAGAACGCACGGTGCTGTTACGTGTATGTAAATTGACGTGCTTGATGTGAACTAGTGTTAATTTCGTCAGCTATTTTTTTATTTAGTTTTAGTCTTAGTCCTGTGTTAAATTTCCTTTTTAGTTTTAGTCATATTTAGTCACCTTCATCCTGTTTTTATTTAGTCAAGTTTTAGTCGACTAAAAGTCTGAGCATTTTAGTCTTATTTTAGTCGACTAAAACAGTAAACATTTTAGTCAAGATTTAGTCGACTAAAAGTCTGAGCATTTTAGTCTTATTTTAGTCAAAGAAAACTAATTATTGTAGTCTACTTTTTGTTAATGAAAACTGTTGAGTCTTTTTTAGTCATCAGATTATATAGAACATTTCAGTCAAACTAGTCTAGCCAAAACCAATAATTTGTCATTTTAGTATATAAATAAATAAGATTATCTTGTCCTTATTTGATGAAAAACACAGGTTGAATGATTAAGAAAGCAGCTTTGCAGAGAGTATCTGGTCAGGTTTGTGGTGTTTTTACCAGCTGTTTTGCCACATTGCTTCCCTTCTGATAAAACAATGCATTCGCTTTTTTTCTCCGCCTCATTGTAGCGAAAATGGGCCCAAATATCACATTGTTTCTTTCTCCCAAGCAGTGGTGGCTTTAGACTTTTTCGTTGTCAGTCATTTTGACGGACAGGATTGTAACATTTCCGTCATAATCCATTATTATCCGTCGAGTGCACAATGTATCACTCACTCGCGCTGACGGGGGGGTATTCGGTTAACGCGACCACTGCTCCTAAGCCCTGTTGTTGCCATTTTATTTTCTGTTAAATAAGGTTAGTTAGACCATGAGTTAGACCCGAGTCTTCCTGACAGTTCATATTGTGCCGCTGCCCGGTGTAATTCAAATGTACCGCCGCGCGCAGCACAGAAACAGCTGCTGCTCTGCCGCAGCACCGGAAATGGAACTGCTGGGAGAAAAACTGACTATCAGAGATTTAACGTTATCTTTGATAATATTACGTCTCCTCATTTTTCGTCAACGAAAGTAAAGAGAGATTTTGTTATAGTTTTTATTTAGTAAACTACATTTTCGTCTCGTCACTTTTTGTCAACGATATTGCATGATGATTTCGTTACAGTTATTGTTTACTGCCGTCGGTGCCGTCTCGTCATCGTCTCGTTTTCGTCATGGAAAAAAAGGTCGTTGACGAACATATTTCGTCATAGTTTTAGTCAACGAAATTAACACTAATGTGAACGAGCCTTTTGGGGGGCGTGGTTAAAGTTGCGCATGCTCTATGAGCGCACATACGGGTACTTCTCAGGCATGCTGGGTAATCTGTGACGTGTCACTCTCTCAAAAGTTGGGCCATTTTGTCATCATACGCCAATGAGCAGCTCTCATACTGTAGGAATGAATGAGGCCCCACCTCTCACGCTGTATCCAGTTGTTATTATACATCCATGGCCCATACCCAAATGGACCCTTATCCCACGCAGCAAGCAGGAAATTAACCCAGCTCACACTGTCCGCTCCTCGCAGCAGCGAGCCGCCCAACATCCCGCCAACACGGCACCCATTCTCATCTGTTTGTCATTACTGGGGTCATTTTCTGGTTGCTAACGCCATTGTAACACATAATCACTGATGTTCCGCTGTAACGGTGGTAGACTCATCAGAACAGACTCGGCGAGCTGACCAATCAGAGCACAGTGCATGGGCTCACAGGGAGGGGGGAGCATGAGCTCCAACAAGCCGTTTAGGACAGAGTGAATGCACATACAGTACTATACAGAGATGATGTATAAGAAACCAATGTGAGTTTGGAAAATTGCACAATATAAATCTATTCTAGTAGACCTCAAAAATGGAATTATGATCAGTAGAAATGGCCATGACATGGGACCTTTAAGAATAGCGCTTGCTGGTAAGGAGTGTTATTGCCACTCACGCATGCACAGTGCGTACGCCGTACGTGCTACTTGGCCATCGGCTGAAGTCTTTGCGGTGTGTTCCAGTGCGACTTTTTTTTTTTTTGTCCTTTTTGAGACGTGAGGCGACACAACAATCGGGTCCATCGGGACGTGTTCTTTGGTGTCAGTTTGGTGTGTCAGGGCCTTTAGATGAAAATAAGGAGCCGCTCCCCACGCCCCTCTGAGAGATATTTGGTTAAAAAGAACACAATGGTGCTCTAGGTGGAGATTCAGGTGATAAGGGGGGGGGGGTTACCTTGGTTGGTTATTGGCTAATGTTTACACAAGCCAGAAAACCTTATGACATCACAAAGTGGCCAAAATCTGATCAGCTCATTTTCAGACAGGTTTTTATATAAATGGATCAGGACAAATAGTGAGCGAATCTTTTTTCCTGAAACTTTCAGAATCTCTTTACACAGAGGAGACACATGTTTATGTATAAAAGATTTGAAAAAGTGGATTTTTCTATAATAGGTGACCTGGTAAGCCTGAGAGACCCCGGTACCGCTGCAACATCTTGCAGGAAACAGTGTCTGAGGGCATTTTCATTTAATAAACTATGAATGTTTTATATCCATGTAACGGGAAGAAACTCATAACTGATCATTATTTTATTTTTTTTCAAAATAAAACCCACAATGCTAACGCTGAGCCTCTGAATTAGCAATGAGCGAAAAATGCTAACAGATGACTGCACCAAAATTAACTCACAAAACCTTATTATTTATCTTTGCACATCCAACAACACATCGTTTCATATCGTGAGGTGACACAGAATCGAAGGGTACCCTCATTATCACTCAATTATATGAAATCGCGACTTTATAAACAAAACATGTGGCGCTAGCTAAAAATGCTAACATGGCTCACCTGTGTCGTAGTCGGGTCAAACGTGGTCTTCAATTGGATTAAAACGATAAAAAAGCTGCTGAAGTTAATCCATAGGTTAATCCAATGTGTCTGTGTCCCTTTGAAATGATTTCTGATAATCCACGAGCAATAAACCTGCTTTTCGGTTTCCAGATGTCAGACCTAGAGACAGCTTCACTCATGCAAAACTGGGTGCGGAAGCCCACACCTTTTTATTTTACCATGTGTGTGAGTGGGGAGATTCCCCTTCGATTCTATTGGCTCTATCGGTCAGAAAGAGATGTCAATCACCAACATCAACCAATGGGTTCCAGAGAAACGGTAAAACCCCCATTTCCACCCAAATCACCTCAGAGGTGGAGTTTTTTGGCTAAACCTGTCTAAAAAAGTCAAATGTCAGTTGTTTTGCATCAATCTTTATACAGGGTACTTATTATATGCTGTACTTTGGATTCCTAAAGCTTTTAGTCTACCTTACCATCATCCAAGGGTAGTTTTCACTATAAGTAAAAAATAATATTTGGACGGATACTATAATTTACAGTTTTTTACTATGTTCAATCTGAATTTTCTTTAAAATAAAAAATATCTATATTGTTCTGACTCTTCTACATCCAACTCACAGGTTTATCTTTACTTTGAGGAAAAAGATTATTAATTTAACCCATTTAGAAGGGAAGATATGGTCATTTGTTCTGGGAATGTCATTTTCGAGCCTGAGACCTGAACAACAGGCTCAGGGCTAAACTGGTGGCAGCTGCAGCTCTACCTCCTGAGCCACAGTGTCACCGTACATTAGTAAATTTTGCTTGTTAATATTTTGTTTGGCATGGAAAATGTGTCCAATCTCAAAAGGGCATGCCATGCTCATTAGCCTCTTCAAAAGCTCTCAGCATTTCAATAATGCTATTGATATTTGAGGATTTTTCCAAAAATAAAATATTTGTTTTGTACAACATATCTTTGACACGAACAAATTGTGTAAAGGATACTTTTATTCGAACAGTTGTAACCAGAGCTGGGACTAAAAACAGTTTGTACTCAGTAAGGAGGAGATGTTATAGTTGGTGTCTGTTGAGAACTGGATCCTAGTTATCTAATTGCTCATGCGTCACTGACTATCAAATCTTCTTCTCAATGCAGTCGGACATGCATGTTACAGTTTGTCTTAAACATGCAGTGGAAAAACCTGTGCTAGCTCTTTTTCCACCCAACTATTTATCAGAAATTGCAACGAAAAATATATAGAATCATATTGATTGTGTCCAAATAGCAACTATTAAAAAGGATATAAATTAATATACCTCAAACACAATTGATCAGCTCCTAAGGGTTGGTGTGGTTTGATTAGATTTGATTGGTAGCAGTGTTGCTTTTGTAACATATAGAAAAAAAACCATTGCATGTATAAAAAATATGTGTAATGTGTATTTGCGCTTTGAGCATCTGGAAAAATGCTATAATAAATGTAAGGAATTATTATTATTATTATACGTTTTCAAAATAAAATGCATTTTGCTCTTTGTGGTCTACCAGCAACAGTACGTTTAGTTGGCCATGTATTCATAGGAGAGGAAAGCCATACAATATTAAACTAGAGTTAAATGAATTCCTGAACTAATAAGGGAACTTTTAGCCAAAAGGTTCATCCTCCTCGAGTCTATTTTGGTCCAGAACTAAGAGCAAGAATGATTAGATTACGTCAGAGCTGCAGAGTGTGTGTGTGTGTGTGTGTGTGTGTGTGTGTGTGTGTGTGTGTGTGTGTGTGTGTGTGTGTATGTGTGTGTATGTGTGTGTATCTGCTGCACCTACCTAGCAATAGCATTCAATTTCAATAAGTGTCAAGGGTCTACGCATATAATTAAATAAAAGATCGATGATGTAACGTGTCCATACATGTAGATACAGGATTCCATCGTTACCATGGATTAAGTGGATGGTGAATATTGCTGCCGCTTCCTGATGGCTTTACAGATGAAGCCGGTGAAGTCTGTTTCCTTTATTATTCATCCCTTTGGTATTCATCTGTGATTACAGCTTTTGTATCCTTGCTAAGAGTTATGCCATACTGTAATTGGTTCTGTAAAGAAATATTTGTATGTATTCAGGTTAGTAAACTATCAAGATGCTTAAAAAGGGAAAATGATTTGTGTAGAAAACTGGGCTGGTTTTGGGCCTGCTAACATGTGGTTTTGTGAGGACAAAGGAAGAGGGGGAAGGTGTGGAGTTGACATAGTCATCTCAGATCCCTGTGATAAGGAAGCTGAGCCACTGGGATTGGGGACTTAAGATGTGGGGTGTTGATGATAATTTGGGCAGCCAATCACTGGTCTGGAAGGGAGGCGCAGATAACTCCTCCTTGGGTCAGCGAGGGATATAGACAGAAACCCCGCTGTGTTCGGTCTCTTTCTCCTCTGGCTGGCTGGCTGGCTGGCTGGCTGGCTCACGTGAGTATCAGGTAAATGTGGGATCCCACAGAACTGTATGTAATTTGTACTGTATTGATTGTACTTGATTGTATTGCATTGTATATTACCATTAAAGTGGATTATTGTTAAACGGTTACTTGTTTGCTATGGGTTTCCTTCCTGTAAGATAACGGCTATGTTCTAGGAACGCGAGGAGGTTTAAGAAAGCGGACAAGTGGTCCACACAAATCTCCTAACAAATGGTGATCTCCGACGTTTCCGAGTAGACAGGGCTGTGGAAGGATTCAGAGGACCACACTGGGTCGGGAACAAGCACTTTTAGACGCCTCGGACAATAGCAGGGCCATGTATGATTGTCTGTAGGCGTTTCAGAGTGTTTTTGAAGTTTGAATGGAGTATACAATGCATCTTTTTTACCATGTTAGGAAAGTTATATATAACACGTGAACGTTGATCGTCAGGTATAGAGAGTCCTGCGTAACAAGAAATTAGAGCAGTTTAGCGTGGATCTTCAGGTAGTTTAGTCCGGAAGTGGCGTAGGAGCGGTGCAGTTCGTGGGATGTGCGGTGTGAGTCCCACACGACGTAACCTGGATGATCGATATTTAAGATCGGTCCGCCGTTTATAACTGGGGGTAAAATAAGAGTCCAAGACCAAATAAGCGAAAGTGTCAGCGGACTTTTATCTGTTAAATCCTTGGGAGAGAGCGCTAACGTCACCTACATTGTGACGAGACCGGCTCCCGTTTCCCTTGTCTGTAAAAATTAATTTGAAAGGCTGACGTAAACATAACGTTGATCGCAAGGTAGGCAGAGAGTCCTGCGTGACGACATATGAAGCACGTTATCAAGCCGGACAAAATGTAAGGGGAATAGATCTGTGTGATTTTTACCTAAATAACCTGTATGAGCATTGTCTATGGATATCAGACATTCGCTCAGAAGAGTGAAGCTCATTTGTGCTCTGCTGCTGCCATCTAGTGGCTGAAAGGGGGGGAAGCACGTTAATTAAGTCAGATAAATAAAAGCGAGGTCAATATATTGCGTATATTTAAAGAAATGAGCTGTCTGTAGGTTGTCATTGTTGATTAGTAAAGACCTTGTTTTATGTTGGTAAATGTAATGGTACAAAAGACAGGGGTACTTATGCCCGCTTCGGTTTTCAATGTCCGCCATCACGTTAAAACAGAGGATTGGTGGCATTTTCAGTTCATTGCTTGCTTCCACACGCCTTCCCCCTCCTTGTCTCTTTCACGACTATAGTTAATGCATTAGAACGATTGTCAACTTGCCGTGTTTCTAGGAATCGGCCTCGCTGTTTCGGAGCGGCCTTTCAAAATAAAAGCCAAAGGCCGCTGTTCGCCAGAGATGCCTTCACAATAAAACAGTAATTACCTTAACAATATATTTAACTTATATTGCGTCTTTAAATATTGATTTTAATTCATTACAGATCTAACCTGCTTGTAACACAACTTTGATCAAAATAATAGGATAAGCAAGTGGTTAAAGGGGGTTTCCTGTCTGGCTCATTTGATTTAGAACTGAAGTAAGGGAAAATAGTGTTTTATGAGTCATTCCTCATGGTTTCTGAAGATAAATCATCAGTTTGTCTGGACTTTGATATAGAGATAGGATCATGGTGGAGAAGGAAGACCTTTTTTGGTTTCAAATTAAAGAAGAGTTTAAGGATGAAGTAAGCAGGACTTCAACTGGCCAAAAGACATTTTAAAGTTTAATATTCTTGGTTAGCAAACAAGACATCTGATTATTATGTCACACATGATAATCTTGCTATAGGAACTAGCTTAAAATATTGGAGTAAATATGTAGATGTTCTTTCGTAGTGTGTGGAATATGTGATGCTGGAAACATGTACGTTTTTCAATGTATAGGAGAAAATGTTTTCCTGAAAGAGTTATGTTGGGTACATATGTAGCAATGGATGAAACAATTTTTAGAGTGAGTTTTTGTAATATCATTTGTAGACATCAATTAGGTTGTTTAGATGGCATTTAACAATTAAGACAGATAGTATGATTACAAAGAGTCAGAGTGGAAAGGGTTGGATTTATTTAACCTCAGTGTGCTAGATTTTTTATAGGTAATGCGTCCCGAGACCTGGACTCCCCCTCTGAGTTAGAAAAGGCTACGGTCCCGACCCTCCAAGCAGACAAAAGACCTAACCCAACAGGAAACTCCTCCTTCTCCATCGAACAGACAGAGAACCAGAGCTGAAACGACAACAACAAGACTGCAGCCAGAACTATCTCCGCCTGTGGCATCCAGAACCAGACAGCATGCTGACGGGCAGAAATCTACGCTCATCAGTCCCTCAGACAGGACCATGAAGTTCCAAGCTGAGCACAAGAGGAAAGTGTGGGAGATGAGAGCAGAATCTGCCCCCCATAAAAACAGCAGAGAGACTGTAAAGGAGGGGATAAAATGCAAAGCAGTGCAAGATGGGGCATGCAGAGGTAACTGGGCCAATGGCTGACAGCGGATGAAGTTACAGCTGAGGGACTGAAGAGAACACAGAATCAGAGGAGTTGGCATGGTCAATTAGAAGTGAGGAGGCCGGGGTCACGGCTTGAGAAAACCAGAGGAGGAGAAAAGGAAAACGGGAATGAGTGAGTTTACACATAAACACACTTATTCACAAAACGCACATTTAAAGCATAAATACGTAAAGACAGAAAGATTTATTAAATTAAAAATAGCAGTAAACTATTAGAGTAAAATGAGAACACACTGAGGGTTAAAGGGGGCCACATGACAAAGTACAACCATATTCTTCAATCTTTTCATCAGGTTAACAGAATATTCTTTGACATTTTTATTCACGTGTGAATAAAGTAGTGGGATAGTTTTGGGAACCACTCTATAAGACAAATCTTTATCTGTTTGAATAATGTTGAAGGGAGAGCTGGTGCCAAGCCAGATATAGTATTCCAATCTAAATAATTGATTTCACCATTGTAGCATAGTTATTACCATGGGAAATATGAAATGACTTCTGTTTTTAAATCCTTGATAAAGGAGGGAGGAATGGTTGCATGTTCGGACATCCAGGGTTCCACACACTGCTAAAGAGTTTAACATTGGTTTTTAGGTGGACCAGAATGGATGACATGTGGTTGTTATACCATTGTTATCGTGAACAAAACATAAATAAGGACATAGTATCTGCTTGAAGATGAATGGATTTCATATCCTAGAGGGGATTAGTTATTGTGAAGACTCCACAAGGTATCTACTAATGTATTGTAAAGAACTTGAATTGACTTGATAAATAAGTGAAGATAAGAAGATGTATGGACCATAAATTAGTCAAGTGGTAAATAAAAATAGCGGAAAAGAGGGGAACTATTAAAGGGAAGTGAAAAATCAGTCTAATACACACTGATAAAAAAAAAGGGGGGGGGCATGAAGGAAGTATGCACTGGATTTTTTATTCGTGTGTGAATTTGGTAGTGTTTTAATTTGTTACAGTATTGATCAGTTCAAAGGGAGAGTTTTAGTAACAGCTCTATAAGATCAGATAAATATTTATTTATATAGGTCATGTTGAAGGGAAAGCTGGTTCTAAACAAAATATAGTATTTCAATTTGAGGTACTGGTTTCATGTTCAGACACCCAGAGTTCCACGCACTGTGAAAGAGGGTAACATTGTTCTTTAAGTGCACCAGAATTGAAGATAAATTGATAGAATGAGTTATGGAATAAATAGCAGAGCTTTACAGATCCTAGTAATGTTTTGACACAAGATAGTGAGGTACACATGTTTCTGAAATAGATCTATTAGTCATTTTAATACTAATTAGGTGTAAATGAATTGCAGTAATAGTAATAGTACAATAAGGAAGTGACATTTTTTTGGCTAGACACTTTTCAGGGAATGTGGGAAACAGCAAGGAGGGGTTGGAGATATCTTGAACATTATAGTTGTAATTGTGAATTAATAAATGATGGTGCTCCATATATACAGATTTGTATAGACGGAGGATGCTGGCCTGTGCTGGAACATCAAAGTCTCTGCAGAGCACAACACATGGCCAAAAAGACGGAGACCAACTGACCTTTGACCCTGACCGACAGGGTAACTTGGGAAGGCACTGTCAATGACTGACTCTGCGGTGAACCTGACCAGACCTGACTTTACAACCTGACAGTGTGAGTGTGAGTGTGTGTATGTCTGCACCTGATCAGTGCAACTGCGTGATTTGAAACGATGACTAATCAAGCATGTTTTGGACTAACACATTATTTTTGTGTGATAATAATGTGTGAAATGAGAGCTTTCCTAACATTGCACAAAAGGGGAAACCGTATCTAATCTGGTTGATGATGTTTCACTCCCACAGGAGGTGGCTGTTTGCAGAATGTGAAACTCAAACTAGGAAATTTGGAATTCTGTTTCTTTTAGGACTGAATGATGGAGAGAAACACTCTCAAGTGTTTACTGGGAAAAATGTTTGGTATTGTCTTATAATCCATTATGACCTGAAGGTTTTCTTCCCATACAGGTTTTGTTTACACATGAGAGAATGTGTAAAAAAGGGGGAGTGTAAACTTTACAATGTACATTTTTCATTTAGGGACGGAAAGGAACCTGCTGCCCAACTCCATTGTTCAATCTGACCATTGATTGACAGTTTTAGAATTGACCTGCTCCATATTTGGGGATAAGAGGCTGTTTGGTGAATGTTGACATGTCTCTAGTATTGATTGAGTTATAGCAGGTAGCACAGGTAGAGAATCAGTGGCCAAGGGGCTACCAGAGAGATGTAAGTCCAGAATGAAATACTGGAGAGGCTGACCGGTGAGTAATGTGTCAACTAATGTTTCAACAGGTATTAAAGTAACTGAGGTTTGAAATGTAGAAAGAACATATTTACAGTTAAGCTAAAACATAGTAATGTAATGAGACACAATGTGATTTGGACAACATCATGTAACTAGTCTGGTAAAGAAGTAAAAGCCATAGACTTTATTGTTTAGGTCATTATGGGGATATACATTTCATCTACATTTAGAAAGACATTTGATGACAGTTGGTGGGAATTCTGTATTCATTTTTTCAGTGGGATAATATCTAAGCACTGACGGGTAGAAGCAGTATCACCAGGAAGCCATTCACTTTGTTAGTATTGTGATTTTGGTTGTTTTTGAATCCATAAGATTAGTGTGTTTCTTTACCAGAAACATTAGCAGTTCAAATCATATTTTTAGATTTTTAATGGGATCTCAGGGATTTCATTTAAAAATAAATACAGATGCTTGTCAGAAATTCAGAGCTATTGAAATATGTTATTTAGTTTACCTAAAGATGTTGGGGTTCTTATTTAGTGGGCACAGTCCAAGATTCTGAAGCAGCACAATTAATTTAGAAAACCTGTGCACACACGTCTGTTGTTTTAAGACACCCCACCAACAGGCTCCAAGTTGCCACGCACTGGTGGGTTAAACAGCCGAGGGCCCCAGAGCCCGGAGCGTAGGCTTGAGGGATTTGTATCAGATTTCTCCACACAGGTTGTTGATGCCAAAAGGGGGACAACTGGTACCACTGTGCGGAGCCAGTGTGCGGCGGGGGAAAACACCTGCGAGGACCCTAGACGACATCAGGACGGATCGGGCTCTCATCAGGGAGGTCGACTCGGAGGCTGTCATCAGCGGATTGGAGGAGAAGGACATCCATCATCCATCCAGCAGTCGTCCCGGGAGGCATCATCATCGGACCGGAGAAGGAAGATCGGGAGGACATCTATTCAGCATCGACTCGGAAGCCGCCATCAGCGGATCAGAGGGGACAAAGACACGGCAAGCCAGGACGGCACAGGGGACTCCACTCTCCGCTGAAACAGGAGTGTGGGTTAAGTGCAACAAGACGGTGTATGGAGCCAGCCAGGCCTGCCAAGCTATGGGCAGCCTCTACCATGACAGCTGCTTCACCTGCAGCGCCTGTAGTCGAAGGCTGAGAGGGAAGGCGTTCTACTATGACGCAGGAAGGGTTTTCTGTGAAGAGGAATTTCTGTACTCTGGGTTCCAGCAGTCTGCAGACAAGTGTAACGCAGGTGGACATCTAATCATGGACATGCAGGCCGGCAGGCCCTGGGGAAGTCTTACCGCCCCGGTTGCTTCCGCTGCAACGAGAGCCTGGACGGAGTGCCCTTCACTGTGGACACTGAGAATAAAAAGTATGGAGACTCAGCAGACAAGGATGCAGTTTTTTGCAAGTGCCTTGTGTAAATTGCACTCTCTTTTTTAAGAGTGCAAAAGAGGGAATTGTAAAGAAATATTTGTATGTATTCAGGTTAGTAAACTATCAAGATGCTTAAAAAGGGAAAATGATTTGTGTAGAAAACTGGGCTGGTTTTGGGCCTGCTAACATGTGGTTTTGTGAGGACAAAGGAAGAGGGGGAAGGTGTGGAGTTGACATAGTCATCTCAGATCCCTGTGATAAGGAAGCTGAGCCACTGGGATTGGGGACTTAAGATGTGGGGTGTTGATGATAATTTGGGCAGCCAATCACTGGTCTGGAAGGGAGGCGCAGATAACTCCTCCTTGGGTCAGCGAGGGATATAGACAGAAACCCCACTGTGTTCGGTCTCTTTCTCCTCTGGCTGGCTGGCTGGCTGGCTGGCTGGCTGGCTGGCTGGCTGGCTGGCTGGCTGGCTGGCTGGCTGGCTGGCTGGCTGGCTGGCTGGCTGGCTGGCTGGCTGGCTGGCTGGCTGGCTGGCTGGCTGGCTGGCTCACGTGAGTATCAGGTAAATGTGGGATCCCACAGAACTGTATGTAATTTGTACTGTATTGATTGTACTTGATTGTATTGCATTGTATATTACCATTAAAGTGGATTATTGTTAAACGGTTACTTGTAGGTTCTGGGTTTCCTTCCTGTAAGATAATGGCTCGTGTAGGAACGCGAGGAGATTTAAGAAAGTGGACAAGTTGTCTACCAAATCTCCTAACAGTTCTCATATCATTGTTTGGATTGAAACGTTGACACTTTGAAGTCTAACGTGAAGGCTTTTCACATGACCATCATCTCCGTCGAACTCCTACTGTAGCAGGAGGCTGCGCATGTAATTGCCTCTTCTTCTATGCTTTCACAACAAGCTGCTACATCATGTGCTTTGCTGTACACAGGAACAGCCACGAAGCAAATGTACGCTCTGGCTAGCTTTATTTATTGTCATACCATTAAAGTTTTTTTGTGTGTACTGCTCTTTGTAAATTGCAATCTGGAAGCAGCATCTCTGGATCGTCATCCCTTTGATCTTATGTCTTGATTTGAGTGGCTTTTCATGTGTTTTACTTTCCTCATCCTTCTGACAGTCAAAGACGCTGAAATTGCCTGTGTGCTAAGGTGAACGTTCTGAGTGAGAACGTATTGGACATTTCGAAAGCCCCTCGCTAAAGGCCCAGATGTAACTCGCTGGTCGGTGACAGGAAATTGAAAAAGCAATGTCAACGGTGTCCTGTAGGGCATTAACAAGAAGGGGAGTGAGGCAGCATGGAAATGTCACAGGATGCTAAAAGGAGAAAGTGAGATTGAGACGGACAGAAAGATGGTGAAACAACTCGAGGAAACCATTATAGGGACGGGGATGTGTCGAGGGTCAGGAACCAGTAGCTGTACAGATTGCTCTGGAGGCATTAGATGTGCTTGAACTTGCAGCCAAAGATGACACAGCGATGCTCAACGCTGCCTGATGAAATGTCAAATAAGAGTACTTCAATTCAGGCTGGTGCAGATGAGGCGTGTGTCACATGTTTAAACCAATGTCCTGTACTTTTATTACATTTCATCCACTATAGTCAAATTATACTTATTCCTCGAATGATTTAGGTTACTGATGATATCCAAGAGATAAATCACATCATTATAAATAAAATGGCTGATTAAATACCTAGAGGTAGTAATTCAAGCAAAATGTGTCTAACTCTGCATAATAAAAATATCCAAGTGAAGTAAGATGCATCACATAACAATAATACCGTCCATTTAGTTCTTGCAGCATTAGTCTGCATATCCAAAGACCTGTCCATCGATCTGGGAGTGTTAGCAGGTTCTGATTGTGTGTGTTAAAATGTGGTTCTGCGGAAAAGTGGTGGATTGAGCTAATTACCAACATCAACACCTCCATGTTTAATTATATTAAGCATTTTAGCATGCTTAATCTGAAGATGATAGGAATGATGTGCAATGTATTTCATATATTTCACAAATAGACATTTTTAGCCGATTTGCCCTGGAGGTGAAGTCAGTGGGCGACTGAAGTAATTTCAATTTATCCTGAAGGAGACATGGGCATATCAAATGTCCTGTAAATCTCTCCCACAGTTGGTTCAGATATTTTAACAACACTATTTTCAGCATTATAATAATAATAATACATTACATTTATAAATTATCGTCACACTAATGTAAATAGATTAATAAAGTTAGCAGGATTGTCAACTTGGCACCATGGACCCTAACCCTATAACCAGTGTTGTGCTAGTTACTGAAAACCAGTAACTAGTTCATTTCAAAAGTAACTCAGTTACTTTACTGATTACTTACACCAAAAAGTAATGCGTTACTGTGAAAAGTAACGTTTTAGTTACTTAAAAAAAGGGCTCCCATTATATTAATGCCCTTATAGCCTTCATTTCAGTACTGTTATTGCATTGGAGAATAATACAATCTGTTGATCAACTTGACATGCAATCTGGATAGCATCGATATTAGCTGGCTTTACATTTTTGTATATTCTTTCTCCAGGTAGTCTTCCGTTTCATATGCCGTGTGCCGCCCGGACATGCTATCATGCTAACTAGCTCCCTGAAAGCGGGTGACTCCACTGTAGCAATAGCCTGCATGTGTTCTACAACATACCGTGCAATGGCTTTATCGACTTTTCCCTGGCTAGCAGTCCCTTGGTTAAAATCCAGCCGCTGTTGCTTCGGTGCAGGTGGAGGTGGAGTGGCGTCGGCTGAGTCTCTGTGGTCTTAGCTACTAGCTTCGTCCCAGCATGTTGTTTTTGCAGATGTTTTAAGAGATTTGAATGACTGGTTTGGGCAGTAGATAGGCTCTTTGACCCGCCAGGACACAACTTACATTTAACTAAAACGTTATTTTCTTTGTGCTCGACAAAAGTGAAATAGTGAGAAACTAGACTTGAGCTCCGCCGCCGCCATGATAGTCTTGTTAGTAAACAACACAAACACGCCCACAGCCCGTCTCCGCATGTGACACAGGAAGTATTTAAGTACATTTACTCAAATACTGTACTTAAGTAACGCAGTAACGGTAACTGAGTTACTGAATTTAAAAAGTAATGCGTTAGAGTACTAGTTACTGCCAAAAATAACGGCGTTGGGATATATAACCCACTAATTATTATTGACGGATATAAACATATCCGTCAAACTTTTTTCACTCAAAGACAAACACGAAGAGTCAGGGGATTGACAGAGCAGCAGGAATTCATATTTTAGTCTGGATCAAAGCATTAGATCAACTTCCGAATCACTACCATGGCTTACATTTAATATGCTTCTCCTCAACCTTTTCCAAGTTAGATTTTTGGAGAATTCTCACATTTTGTCTGTTGCCAGTATCAAACAATGTGTGTATCCATTTGTATGCTTTGTGTGCTCGGTTCGAATGAATGCCGACATAACAACAAACTCTGGACTGATGTTGATGATTTTGTCATTTTTTAAAGTGCTTCTTCCACTTCTATTGAGAGAATACATCCTCAGTATTTATCCTGTGGCTGCTTCGAGAGCAAAGTCAAACTCTGTCGAAATTGCTAGATGCCAGAAAGAATGCTTGACAATAGTCCGCCTTGTCACTGATGTCTGTTTACAGGCAGTGATGTGTCACTTTTTTTTATCATAAAGCCGCCTTTGGAGCTCACAGGGTATCAGACTGATATGCTTGATCGTATTTATACAAACTGCCATTATGTTGAACCTGTTTATTCTTGTCATCTCCTTTTAACTGTGATGCTGAGTTCCACAAAAGTGTCACAGCAGATGTGTGCACGTTAGAGTGGAGGACAGTGTATTGCACTCTAGCTTTCAAATGAGTAAGATGCTAGAAAACTTTTAATCTAGCCATCAACACTTATAGCAAATAATGAGGTGGAAGGCATTTCCTGCTTTCAGCTTTGGTGTCAAAACAAGTCGCTTTATAGTTATGACACCCATTGACAGGTCTTAAGTCATGTGTACACTGCTGTCATTCAGACGTCTAAGTGACCATGTCAAATTAGTTTGGAGTCACTTATCATGTCAGTGATTTTCAATGTTATGGCTCTGGGCTCATCAATTTTGTTTAGCATTACGGGCATTATTTTGAGGTTGCTGACGGGCCCTTGACAGTTTCTAAATGATGTTTCACATCTTCCACTGGGTCATTTGTTAAAAGCCTGGCTTCTGGCCAGATGTCGCTCCACTTGCCAGAGCGAGAAACGGTTTGGCTCCTTTGCATGCACGACTTACAGTACCTCTAACGGTACTGATGAAGACACTTGACTGCTCTCACATCAGTCAGATAGAGCTTTTACAGATGTAAGACACACAATTAGTTCCCTGCAGCCGAGCCACAGCCAGAGTAGCATTAGGTCATGGGGATTTCTTTGCCATTAATGCAAGTCAATGTTTCAAGATAAAACCATCCTGATCAATAGAGGGATAAGCTCAAGTGTTCCATCGTTCTTCACTTATTTCAATTTCCCTCTTTTATTAGGTCTCTAAAAATAAAGCATCGATTTGTCTGGAATGTTATAGTGTAAAGTTAACCAGGTGAGAAGAGGGAAGATGGATTAAAGGAGACTGAGAGGAGCTTTTTGTTGTTGAGATTCATGGTGTACTCTTGTTTTCCCCACAGCAAAGATCCACTACCAGCCAGCCCTGCCCACAGAGAATTCCTTACCCAGAACATGCCGGTGGGCTACATGATAAAATTCATATTACCATACCAGACGGTGAGTAACAGAAGACAAATCTAAATGTGGACATACATTTGCATAACGTTATAAGGATGCAAATTAGGCACATTCATTTTAAACAACGACTTTGTTTGTCTTAACAGTTGTTGCAGCTTTTTACATATTTTCACATATCTTTCATCCCCAAAGTGTTTTCCTCTGAACAACATGTTTCATACTTCACATCCATAAAGAGTAACATCGATTTCGATTGTTATGGTGGATTATTAAATTGGTCACACTGACACATGGGCTGTTTTGCAAATATGTTCACATAGAAAACAGCATTTGTGAGGGGTGAGTGCACTGGAAACAGTCAATACAATTTTTATAATAATAACAATTATGCTTGTCAATTGTAACATTTCACAACGGCTAATAGGGGCCCATTTCATCTAAGCAATTTGCAAGCAGTACTTACAAGCGAATGCTGGCTGTGTCACGTTTCACAATTGATTTCTGCTTGCAAATTGCAGATAAGTGTGATTCCTGCAAGGCGTATGCATGGGTTGAAACTATTGGATGTTAATAATAATCAAAATTACCTCATTGTGCAGATATAGCTAAATGGGCCCCTGAATTTCAATAACCCCCACATAAACTCTTAAGATATGTTTCAGCTAATCAGGACCTTAAAAAACACTTGAAAGTCTATCAATATCAACATTGTGACTGCTCCAGTAGGACTCAGCTAGGGCTGCCTAGCTGGTGCGGAGGTGAAAACACGCTGCAAACAATTGAGTTATTTTGTAGGAATCCGGGAACTGAGAGTGTAACAAAAGGGCGGGTTGACTGCGCAAATACTTTTTTTCTTACAGAAGGTAAAGAAAAAGGAAAGGGAAATGTCAACACGTTTCAGCCAGAAAGAAAAACAGAAACTGGCCGGCACAATGCATCCGCCTGAGGCAAATATACCTGAGGAGGGAGGGGAAGGCCTCTCTGAAATATTAAAAGAAATCAGAGAATTCCACATGGAAACTGCTGGGAATTTTGTAGTATTGAAGGAGGAAATAAACGACTTGAGAGAAGGCTTCGGAGAGCTGAAAATAAGAGCGGATGCAGCAGAATTAAGAATCGCAGAAAATGAAGACCGTGAAATCGGTATGACAAAAGTACTCCTTCACAGTTTACGCATGCAAAAGCAACTGGAAAATAAATGTGAGGAACTTGAAGGCCGGGAACGACGGAACAACCTGAGGATTTATTCAGTGCCCGAAAAATGTGAGGGAAATAGCATGATGGACTTTGTGGAAAACTTAATGCGCGAGAAACTGGATGTGAGCGGCGAAATTCCCATTGAGAGAGCACACCGGGCAACGGAGCATCTCACTGGGCACAGCGACCGTCCCCGATCAATAATAGTCCGCTTCCAAAACTACAACGTGAGGCAAAGGGTGCTACAAGCCGCCTGGGCAAAGAAGGACATTAGGGTGAAAGATTGCAGGATTTTCTTTGATGAGGACTTCACCACCCAAGTGTTCAAGGAGCGCGCAAAATACAGACAGGTAAGGAAGCAGCTCCAGGAAAGAAACATCAAATCCCGCGTTCTGTTCCCTGCTAAACTGAAATTATTCGAGAAAAACGGAAAAGTCAGGGTGTTTAACAACCCACAAGATGCGGCACAGGGTCTACTGGAGTATGGTGTCAACATGGAGAGTCCAGCAGGATAACCGGACTTGGAGTCTACTCTTCAGGCTTCAGGATGGCAGACACACCGCTACAGGAACCGGAGAACCCCAGGATGTGAGCTGATGTCGGACGTAAAGACATTAATTGACTCGCTTGATCGGCATGAAAGAGCAAAGGAATGAACAGGTAGTGTGGAGGGAGTTAACTCCTTGCAGACGTACATGGAAAACAATAACAACACATACATGACTGAGCCACTCGGAATCTTTTCCAGATTTGACAACACAGAGTATAACATGTACAATTTTGATTATGATGTCGATTCAGAGAATCATGTGTTTAATCATATAAGTGACTCGTGTAAATATTATACCGATGATCAATTTAATGACAATGTTGGACTTGAAAATACATGTTCTTTAATACATTTCAACTGCAGGAGTCTGTATGCAAACTTTAATAAGATCACTGAATACCTACATACATTTAAAAGTAAATTCAAAGTAATAGCCATATCGGAGACTTGGCTAAATAAAGACGAAGTCACTGATTTCCAAATTGAGGGTTACGTGCTACACCATATCAACAGAACCAATAAGAGAGGAGGGGGTGTGGCTCTTTATGTGGAAATAACCTTTATAAAGACTTCATAAAATGTAGGACAAAGGCAATTGAAAAGCAATACAAGGCATATAAAAATAAGTTGACAGTTATAATGAGACAAGCAAAAAGAGAATATTATAATAATATGTTAAAAGAAAAGAAAAATGATATCAAGGGCACATGGAAAATCTTAAATAATGTTATTGGAAATACATCTGTATCCACTGGCCTGCCCAGTCACTTCATTGATGACAAAAATAAGGTTGTAAAAAACATGAATGAAGTGGTACATGAATTCAACTCTTTTTTTGTAAATGTCGGACCTAATCTTGCAAAGACTATTCCAAAACAACATGATGGGCAAAAAGAGGATGGCGGAATTGGGGGAAGTAAAGTGTTGCAGTCAATGTTTCTGGGAGAGATAAACGAAATTGAAATTAGATCCATTGTAGACAAATGCAAAAATAAGACTTCGACAGATAGTGATGGGATCGACATGACAATAGTGAAAACGACTATTGACTGCATAATTAAACCGCTAAGCTACATCTTTAATATTTCATTTCAGACAGGTATTTTCCCAGATAGCATGAAAATAGCTAAAGTTATCCCACTTTTTAAAACAGGGGACAAAAGCCAATTTACCAACTACAGACCAGTGTCCTTGCTTTCACAATTTTCAAAGGTCCTTGAGAAATTGTTTGTCCAAAAATTTGATAATTTTGTTGAAAAAAATGAGTTACTGAGTGAGAGTCAGTATGGATTTAGGAAAAATCGATCTACAGCTTTAGCTTTAATGAAAATAACAGAATAAATTACAACAGCTATAGAAAGAAAAAAATACACAATAGGTGTATTTATTGACTTAAAAAAGGCATTTGACACCATAGACCATTACCTATTCATTTTTTAAATTACATGATACGGAGTGAGAGGAGTAGTTCTAGATTGGTTAAAAAATTATTTAGATAACAGACAACAATATGTAGAATTTGCTGGTAGTACATCAGAGTGTATGAACATAGAATGTGGTGTCCCGCAGGGCTCGGTTTTAGGGCCTAAACTTTTTATTTTGTACATCAATGACATATGTGACCTGCTCTATCGGAATCAGTCGCATTGACCCGAAGACACATTTTGAGTTGTATACACTGTTGGAAAGAGGAGATTCCTAGCTTTTTAATGATATCAGGATTGTTTTTGTACTCCAAATATTAAGCGAAATATGTCACATTATATAATGACTGTCACCGAGTCATCATTTTGAGAAAAAGGCCTTCAAAGTTTCCTCTTCTCTGGAATCCATCGATCCGATTGGTTATTATCGGAGCAAATTATCAAAGTAGTACGGAGGGAAGACATTTTTGTTTGGATTACTGGTCTGGGGGAAGCTTGCGAGTGTGTGTGTGTGTGTGTGTGTGTGTGTGTGTGTGTGTGTGTGTGTGTGTGTGTGTGTGTTTGTGTATTTTTGCGTTTGTGTATATTGTGTATTGTGTACACTCACGAGAAACACCGGCTGTTGTTATGTCTGCTGTGACGTCAAGTTACTCCGTCCTCCGCTTGTAATTATGCCGTTACAAGCTTCAAAGTTGTATTTATCATCTGAATCCGAAACAAGTTTCATATTCTGAAAGCCAAGACTTTGTTTATTTAAAATCAAACAAAACACCCGAACCCCGAAAAACAATTTTTTTACGCAAATCCACGTTTATTTTTAAATGAGCCGTTGCGACTTCCGACTGATTTCGATAGAGCGGGTCACATATGTGAAACGTCAACATTATTGCAATTTGTGTTGTTTGCAGACGACACAAATGTATTTTGTTCAGGAGATGATTTAAACATTTTACCAAAGTGTATTGGACATGAAATGGTCAAACTTAAAATATGGTTTGATGAAAATAAGTTAACCCTACATTTGAATAAAACGAAGTTTATGGTTTTTGCTAATAGAAAAAAAGATGAAAACATTTCACTGTCCATTGATGGAGTTTTTATTGAAAGGGTTTCTGAATTTCGATTCTTAGGTGTGACGCTGGATGAAAACCTGACATGGAAATCACACATAGCACATGTTAAAACGAAAGTGTCTACATTACAAGGCATTGAGGATGTTGTACTGTTCACTCATTTTGCCATTTTTCATTTATTGTATAGAAGTGTGGGGCAACACGTATATGAGCAACATAAAGCCATTATCAATATTACAGAAAAGGGCAGTAAGAATAATTCATAAAGCTGACTCAAGAGAACACACCAACAGACTGTTTTTTAAGTCAGGACTCTTGAAACTCAAAGACATAGCTGAGCTGCAGACATTATCAGTAATGCACAGGGCAAAAAGCAGAATGTTACCAGTATATTTACAACAGTTGTTTGTTTTTGGATCAGACAAGGAAGACCACAGAAGGAAATTCAATTTTAAGCATCCATATGCAAAGACTACTCTTAAACAAATGTGTATTTCGGTAGTTGGTGTACAATTGTGGAATTCTCAACACAAGGATCTAAAGAATTGTATATATTGTTCAGTTAAAGAAGTTGTATACATTAAGAAAGATGGGACTATATGAAGCACAATGTGAATAAGTCTATGTACTCTGGTCCTTCATGTTTTTGATGTCTTTGATGTGATGTCTCCTCTGTATTTGCGGGTCCCATTGCCATTGTTATTGTTGTTGTTATTATTATTATCATCATGCGTCGCTTTCCACCTTCTTCTCCAGTAGGACTCAGATGAGGGTGTTGCACTTTTCTTTTCCTTATACATGTGATGTTTTGGTGTTGTTTTGTTTCTTTCCGTTAACCGTCAAGTGGGAAATAAGTATTTGTTTTTTTGTGTTTCTCTTAGTATCCTAAGACACTGTTATGTTTGGCTGTGAAGAAAAATAAAAATAAAATAGTATTATGAAGGGCCTGACCATCTATTTGTATTTATTTGTTTTTTTTAGAAAGGGGCAGGTCACATAAGATTTTATTCTTCTCCCTGCTCCTTTTCGCTCAATGGTAGAGTCATGTTTTGTGGCAATTATTGTACATTTGGTTTTGCGTACCATGAGCGGGACAAATACAAATGAAATGTAATGAAATGATCTTTCGTGTGAAATTGAAAAATGCCTCCCAACAGCAGAAGTGAGTGAACATTGTTATAAAATATGGATTTTTTTCACCTGGTTAATAAAATATAAAGCCTATGGAGACAGCTCTCATCTCATTTGGCACACACTATTTACGAATCTACAAAGAGCTTCTTGCATTATTTTTTTCCCATTTTGTACTTTACAACCACAAAATTAATTAACAAAATGTGTGTTTAACTTGTTATTGGAATCAATGTGTCTAATGTAATTAACACAAAGTAATTAGCGCTTAGATCTCTGCCTTGGTGGCTTGCCAAGAGACATATGGAGTCTAAATAAACAAAGGCATTCGTCACTGATCTAGAATATTGTTTATTTCAGTCATTATTGGAGAGCTGCCTTAACTGCAGTTATAAATATGACATGTTTTTTCTGCCAGAAGCGTGGCTCGTATTTGGAACATGCAGTTATTTCCTATTAAAATAGCAAGGTGAAAATTAAGGGTGTGATTATTAATCAGAATCACACACTTTACAAGCCTGTTTACAATAAAGTGCCAGAATGCACTTCACTGTTCACCTCTAATCTGATCGCAGACTTCCCCAATTTGAAGGATTACCCATGTTATTATCCAAAAGTGAATGTACAGTATATGATACGTAGCACTAATATTTATCAAAACTTATCAGTTCAACACCAATTGCCAAAGTTAACTATTTGACACAGCTATAGCATATCTATAGTGCAGCCTGTCCTCCTACAAAAAACGACCATATAGGTTGATTGTTCAGCAGCTAAATACGACCCATAGTCACGTTTTAAAGTGTAGCACCTCTAGTGGTCGTGTAAGAAACAACATGCTCCTGTCGATTGCAAACGCTCCGGAGGGTCGTTTATTCACAAATAACCCTCTCTGGAAAATCCTAAATTGTGGAATAGTTTGGCCATTAAAATGCTTTTTTATTAGATTTCTAGCGAGAAGTGTATATTGTACTTTTATAATCTACGTCCAGTGGATGTGTAGGATCTACAGTTTGATAGATATACGAAGATGATTTGAGGTCTCGCCAGGAGAACGTGTACTGTATATGGGGCAACTTCCATGTAAAGTTAGCGTGGGTGAAAACAGTATTTCCGGTCTCGAAGTTTTCATAATAAAACCGGAAGTATTCCCCACACTGTCAAATGATTACACAGTGATATCTCCATTACTCATCGACTAAAAAACATCAGTTTATCCTTGTTAATTACACAATATTGATTGGTTTAAATTGTGTACAATGCTTTTGTGTTTTTAACCTTCGATTCGGAGAAACAAATGGTTTTTTCGGAGTTTAGACACTACAGAGTTTCCGAAGACACTACACTACCCAGAATCCCCAGCTATCGTTTGGGACTACAACATCCGCCTTGCTTTACAAACCCCGTGATTAGCCCTCAAGCTCTGTGATTGGATATTGGAGTGGCAGTGCGACAAGGTTACGCTGTCAAACAGCTCTTTGAAATGGAATGGAACCACGCCAAACTATCCAAAACTGGACTTGGACGGGTCCAGCCCGGCCCTCCCCCCCCAGAATTACACTTGCTGGCTATTGTGTGTTTCGCAACATGTTCTATGGCACGTCTCTACTGGGAAATGTAGTTTTAAAAGACGTTTTCGTATTTCCCACAATTAGAAGTTGCCAGTATTAAACTGTATACATCCCTGGAGGTTTAGGGGATATGAAACACATTGGTGTTATCAAATTTAAAACATATAATTAATACATGGGTGAAAATTGCTTGTGTCCATAATGGGCAGCATTAATACCACATGACAGCTAAGGTCAGAAGAGCTTTATTTAACAGCTGGTCTTATGTCTGTGACCCCTCCTGTTGTTAATTGATAAGCCTGAAACATGCACTTGTCAAGGTTCAGATGCACATTTAGCAAATATGGCAGTAGCCATCGATCATCTTAAGTTAAGATACTTTATTGATCCCAAGTTGGGAAATGTTTTTGTTACAGCAGCATGTACTACTTTGTTCTACTCCACTACAATTCAGAGGTTAACTTGGTATTTTTACTCTACTACATTTATTTGTGTTACTTTGCAGATTATGATTAATGATGTGAAATATAAACAACCCTTAAATCAGACTTTAGTTACACCTGAGTAAAATTCAGCTTTATCAGTTTGTCTGTTTTGCACATCCTCCTGTTAATATCTTTGGACGTCCTGAACTAAACTGTTTTATTGTAGAGATCACTACAGTATCTTCTTGATATTTTCCATTCTATATTTCTATCATTGACCCCTATTTTGTATGTAGGCTACTCTTAATATTTAAATGTTTTCATCAAATATAACTTATTCAACAACTAAATTCAATAACGTGCTTTAACCACTAGGAGTTGCGGTTTAGACCAGTGGTCTAGTTAATAAAACATAATAATATCGTACATAATATGACTATAAACTTTATTGGGAAATTAAAACAGAACGTTAAAGGAAAATACAGTTTCAGTCTCTCGATGTGAAGCTTATGCATTGTACCATGAACTTGTATAGACCTGTAACAGTCAACTGCATGAGGAGTTGGAAAGGTAAATCAGAAAATCAGTAATATCTTTAAAAACTACAAAAAAGTCCCTTTCTATCAGCTGTGCACCGTTATGGTGTAAATACAGACTATCTGCTAATTGGATCAAATATAAAAGTCAGCTGAATTAGTGTTGATACTGCAAGGAGACGTATTGTGTGAAAAGAAATGGAAGATGTTGTTTAATTGTTGATATATATATGGTCCACGTCATGTATTCAGTTTTGGCGGAATCTCTTCCAGTTTGTCAAAAGGTCTTCTGATCAGGGCTCTATAAATACATATCTAGGGCAGATATGTAATATTTAATGCAGCCGAACCGTGTATTGCAATGCCGTTATGTGATGACTTTCAAAGAGAAAAGCAAGAACACTCGGAATAAAGTATTATTATTATTTTTTTAATGTTTTCCGATTTCATATCACATAAACACTATATCCCGACGTGCATTGCGGCGTGATTTTAGCCTATCAAAACCTCTGAAAACAGAAATGTGTCTCTCAGAATCGAAAGAGAAAAACCTATGGGAAAAACACAAAAGCATTGTACACAATTTAAACCAATTAATGTCGTATAATTAACTAGGATAAACTGATGTTTTTTAGTGGATGAGTAGTGCAGATATCACTGTTAAATCATTTGATCATTGGTTTTATTATGAAAACGGCGAGACCGGAAATACTGTTTTCAACCCGTAACTTTACATGGAAGCTTGCCGCATATACACGTTCTCCTGACGAAACCTCAAATCATCTTCGTAATATCTATCAAACTATAGATCCTACATATCGACTGGACGTGGATTCTAAAAGTACAATATATACTTCTCGCTAGAAATCTAATCATAAAGCGTTTTAATGGCCAAACTATCCTACAATTTAGGATTTTACAGAGAGGGTTATTTGTGAATAAACAACCCTCTGTAACGTTTGCATTGAACGGGAGCACTAGAGGCCGACAATTTTAAAACGTAATTATAGGTCGTATTAAGCGCTTGAACAAACAACATATTTGGTCGTAATAAGGGCTTAAACAATCGACCCATTTGGTCGTATGAGTTGGAGGACTTGTCACTTTCCAAACAGTCTCAAGGAGGCGAGAGTAAACCCTCTCCTGAAGAAACCCACTCTCAACCCGTCTGATGTTATAAACTACAGGCCTGTCTCTCTCCTCCCGTTCCTGTCTAAAACACTTGAACGTGCTGTCTTTAAACAACTCTCCCGTTATTTCCATCAGAACAACCTTCTGGATCCGCACCAGTCTGGTTTCAAGGCAGGTCACTCCACAGAAACTGCTCTCATTGCTGTCACTGAGGAACTGCACACTGCTAAAGCAGCCTCCCTCTCCTCTGTCCTCATCCTGTTGGACCTGTCTGCTGCATTCGACACGGTGAACCATCAGATCCTCCTTCGCACCCTCCAAGAACTTGGAGTTTCAGGCTCTGCACTTTCCCTCCTCACCTCATACCTCAAACACCGCACCTACAGGGTTACTTGGAGAGGGTCTGAGTCCGACCCTTGTCAATTAACTACAGGGGTCCCTCAGGGCTCTGTTCTTGGTCCTCTCCTCTTCTCCCTGTACACAAACTCGCTCGGATCTGTCATTAGCCCGCATGGTTTTTCATACCACTGCTACGCTGACGACACCCAATTAATTCTGTCCTTTCCCCGCTCAGAGACCCAGGTCGTCGCACGCATCTCTGCTTGTTTAGCTGACATCTCTCAGTGGATGTCCGCTCATCATCTCAAGCTCAACCTTGACAAAACTGAAGTGCTTTTCCTTCCGGGAAAAGATTGTCCCTCTCTTGACTTAACTATCAACATCGGCCCCTCTGTTGTTTCCCCGACCCAGACTGCAAGGAATCTGGGTGTTATCCTAGATAACAACCTGTCGTTTACTGCAAACATCGCTGCTACAACCCGCTGCTGCAGATACACGCTTTTCAACATCAGGAAGATACGCCCACAGCTGACCCAGAAATCGACGCAGGTTCTGGTCCAGGCTCTCGTCACCTCACGCCTAGACTACTGCAACTCCCTCCTGGTTGGTCTACCTGCATGTGCCATCCGACCTCTGCAGCTCATCCAGAATGCAGCGGCTCGTCTGGTCTTCAACCTTCCAAAATTTTCCCACACCACGCCGCTCCTCCGCTCCCTCCACTGGCTTCCGGTAACTGCTAGAATCCACTTCAAGACACTGGTACTTGCGTACCATGCTGCGAATGGATCTGGCCCTTCCTACATCCAGGACATGGTTAAACCGTACACCCCAGCACGTGCTCTACGTTCTGCATCAGCCAAACGGCTCGCTGCACCCTCGCTGCGAGGGGGACCCAAGTTCCCATCAGCAAAAACACGTGGGTTTGCTATCCTGGCTCCAAAATGGTGGAATGAGCTCCCCATTGAAATCAGGACCGCAGAAAGCTTACACACCTTCCGGCGCAGACTGAAAACTCATCTCTTTCGACTCCACTTCGAGCGATAGAATGACTAACAAAGAACTGCTAACAGAGCACTTATATACTAATAAAGGACTGGCTTAGCCAGTTGAGCAGCACTTGAAACGATTGGCTCTTTGAAACCTGATGTTCTTATATGATTCTGTTTTCCTCAAGGTTGTGTCTTCCTGGTCGAATGTACTTATTGTAAGTCGCTTTGGATAAAAGCGTCAGCTAAATGCAATGTAATGTAATGTAATGCTATAGAGGCCATTTGACAACAAAAGCATGGATTCAATACATTGTGTTAGACATGACATTGAGGTAGCATCCATAATACCAAGACCTTGCAGCTTGCCTTATCCAAATGAAATGCAAGTGTCATTAATTGCATTCCTTTCGTACATATTCGACATGACGGTAAGGCAAGGCAAGTGTAGCACCTTTCAACACAAGGCAATTCAAAGTGCTTTACAATAATGAAAGACATTAAGAGCATTAAGAAAGATATTATTAAATGGCAAAAACAGTAATTTAAAAGCAAATATATAGAATGGCATTTAAAAACACTCATTTAAAAGCAAAGATAATAAAACATGAATAACAAAAGGTACATGCATTGAAGTTACAGTGCAGCCTGAGATACACACATCTGACATGTTTAGGTCTGACTCTCAATCGTTGCTAACTTTTTAGCAGAAATAGTTCTATGACCTCACTTTCTTTGTACTTTCTTTTTTAACTTATCCTTTAGTTATTACAAGTGTTTCAAGCTAAACGAACCCCGCTTTTGAAAATGTTAATCTGCAACCCAATATTCAGAAATGTCAACGGATCCTGGCCATATTTGTGTAGCATATACAATTAATTTGCTCCCAGACATTCATGTAGTTTGCTAGTTGTGGACCCCATCTGTAACCCCAATAGACGCTAATGTGTCACCGTATTTGAACGCAAGGGTTCTTAAAATCAACCTTGAACTGTGAGTGCACCTGTCTCTATGGGGGCTTCACAACTGCTCTTGCGTTGTTTTTATTCTGAGAGTTGCACTTCAAAGTGTTTTACCGCTCTAATATGCATGTCACAACAGCTCTTTAATGACTCAGAGGAAAACACAATGAAGTTGTGTCTCTCTAATACTCCTCCTGGAAGTGAGATCCTTTCCATCGTTGAGATATCCCAGCCATCACCTTTTGATTTCCGTGTGTTATTCTAAGATTGATGAAATTTAGCCTCATAATCTTTTAGTCGTTGTAGGCTCTCATTTGTTGCAAAACCTTTTACACATGCATCTTTAGGTGAGAAAAAATAGCCTAATCCCTCTTCAACTCAACACAGTTCGACATAATTAGGGCTGTTTGAATACATTGATTTAACAATGAGATCAAGTCCTCCCAAAGGTATACCTTACAATCCGTTGCCCTTACGAATAATTGTAAGTATCAGTATTCTGGGTAAAGAAGGCCTTGGTATGAAGCTACTTGAAAAAGGGTTATTGAGCAGAACAAGATCCTCTGATCTGCGGGCCTGTCATCTAGACCAAGTCCTTAAAGCCCGCGTCACACCGTCCCAAAATTGACACCCGATAAAGGAAATGTTCAAATTCTGCTCTGATCGTAACAACATCGGGCCATTCGTGAGGGCATCTTAAGCCATCGTATGCCCACCGGTGGAGTTTCTCAGGCTCCGGCAGCAACTTTGGGAGCGGTGGCAAAATCTTGGCATGGATTTCTGATGGAAACACCGGTGGAGTTTCTCAGGCTCTGGCAGCAACTTTGGGAGCGGTGGCAAAATCTTGGCATGCCAAAGATTTTGCCGAAGGACCTTGCGAAGGTTCATGTTCGTGTTGACTTCGTGTGGCCATTATGCCCTTCGTGTGTCCATTGGGAGTCAATTTCGGGACAGGGGCTTTTGGGTGTACCTTCAGGATATGAAAAAAGGTGTTCATGGTTGAAAACCCAAAAATGTTATTGACTGGAAGCAGGTCTCACATGGAAGAACAGGAGACTCCGTTTCTACAGGAAACAAATTATTTATATAACTTGTAGCAATAATGAAATGCAAAATGGGATGATGTGATGTGTCCGTTTATAAACTTATGTTCGGAGCATTTTGGTTATTATTTAGCACCCTATCCGTTTTGTTATTTAAGGCTATAAGAAACAAATTAAAATGTCTAAGATTGAGCCCCCACTTAAAGTCAGAATCTCCTTGTGTGATTTGAACCAGACAAACCATCATCCAGTGATAAAAGGTTTAACATTTTTAGAATCTCCCAGGCTCTTATTTGCTCTCCACCAAACATTAACAAAACTTTCATTTGAAATAACATGTTCAGCTATCGCGAGGGGCATAACTATCACCTATTTCTACACTGAACAAAAATATAAACGCAACACTTTCGTTTTTGCTCCCCTTTTTCATGAGATGAACTCAAAGATCTAAAACATTTTCTATATACACAAAATAACAATTTCTCTCATATTGTTCACAAATCTGAAAAAATCTGTGATAGTGAGCACTTCTCCTTTGCCGAGATAATCCATCCCACCTCACAGGTGTGGCATATCAAGATGCTGATTAGACAGCATGATTATTGCACAGGTGTGCCTTAGAATGGCCACAATAAAAGGCCACTCTGAAACGTGCATTTTTGCTTTATTGGGGGGGTCTGGGGGAGTCCGAAAACCAGGCAGTATCTGGTGTGAGGGGTAGGGGTAGGGTTAGGGTTAGGGTAATGTTGTGAATCGAGTTGCCTGTGTTCGTCGTCCATTACATACGCCTGCCCATACCATAACCCCACCACCACCATGGGCCACTCGATTCACAACATTACCCTAACCCTAATAATAATAATAATTGCATTACAACTCCCCACCGCTCAAATATAACCAACCTCTCTGCCGTTTTCTCCCCCACGACCGCACAGCTGGAGTTACTGGAAAAAGGCTTATCATTCATTCCAACACCCAAACTCCCCACCCGACCGGAGATCAGGGCGGACCTCCACGCCTTCCACAGGCGGATTAAGATCATGGACCACTTCCTGGGGAGCCAGGGGCGGGAGCCTGTTCTGTTCACCGGACCGTCCACCTGGGAACCACACACGGCAACATTAACACCTGAAATAACACAACTAATTAATAAAAACCTACTAGCACTCACACATTGGCGCCCCCTTCCACACAGCACACACAACATTAGCCAGGAACAATTACAAATTATTAAAACATTAGGTAACAGCCAACACATAGTCATCAAACCTGCAGATAAGGGGGGCCAAATAGTCATACAAGATAGGGACAATTATATATTGGAAGCACATAGGCAGTTAAATGACAACACATACTACAGATCACTGACGCACCCACTTCAATTGGAAACACAAACACTAGTTAGGGACATCACAGCAACACTTTACACTAACAAAATCATAAACAAAAAACAAAAACAATATCTGGATGGTCCGGAGGAGCCCAGGCCCCGCCTTTTCTACCTGCTCCCCAAGATCCACAAGCCTGTGGAGACGTGGACGGTCCCCTCTGTGGTTCCGGTCGGCTGCCCCATCATCAGCGACTGCGGTTCAGAATCATACAACATCACAGAATACATCGATCATTTTATTAATCCCCTTTCAAAACTCCACCCCAGTTATCTCAGAGACACGTATGATTTTGTCAACAAAATAAAAAACCTCACAGTCCCCAGCCACACTCTCATTTTCTCCATAGACATAGTATCCCTTTACACCAACATTGAAACCCCACTTGGCCTCACCGCAATTCAGCACTCCTTCAATAAAAACCCAGACCCATCCAGACCCGAATGCCAAATCATTCAGTTGCTCCACCCCACACTCACCCGCAATGATTTTATGTTTAACAATGACCACTACCTCCAGCTGTGTGGTTGTGCGATGGGCCGGAAATACGCGCCAGCCTACGCGGACATTTACCTGGCCCATTGGGAGGAAACGGTCTTTACTAAACTCCCCCTCAAACCCCTTCTGTACTTCCGGTACCTGGATGACATCTTTGGCCTCTGGCACCACACAGAACAGGACTTCCTCACCTTCTCAGACATCCTCAACACACATCACCCTAAAATAAAACTCAAACACCAGTTACATACACACACTGTGGAGTTCCTCGACACTGGGGTGTTTTTCCGCAGCTCCAGCGACCACAGCAAGACACTTGCCACTAGGTTTTTTTTTAAGGATACAGATCGCCACACACTCCTCCACAAAACCAGCTATCACCCTGGGCACACGTACAGAGGCCTGATTAAGTCCCAGCTGATCCGCTTCCACAGGATATGCACCCTCGCGGAGGATGTGGAGGAGGCTACCAGAATCCTCTTTAGTGCGCTGAGACCCAGGGGCCATTCGAGGTGCTTCCTTAGAAGCATTAAGGCGGAGGTCAGCCGCACCTTCATAGAGAAATACAGAGACATCTCCGCCCGGCCGTCCGGCCCTGCCCTGGTCCCCCTCATCACAACCTACTCAGGGAGCCTGACCAGCCTGTTAGGCAAACTAAAGGCCAATTTTGAGGGGGCCAGGGGCGGCTGATCTCCGCCTACCGACGTAATAAAAATCTCCAGGACCTCCTTGTCCACACAAAATTAAACAAAGGCATCAAAACTAGGGAGGCGCCTCGGGTCTCTGAGGTTGGTTTCGTTCGCCTCCCCCACGTTTTCAATCCCTTCTCTCGAGAGGGGAGCAATGTACGGCAGGCCTCGACACCTAACACAAAAAACGCTATTTATGCAATTAGGTGCAAGGCCTGCCAGAAACTCTATGTGGGGGAAACGCGCAACGAGATCAGCCTCAGAATTAAACAACACCAATATCGAATTAGAGACGGGGACGGCACGAGCGTTTTATACAACCATTTTAAACTCCATGGCCTCCAGAGTGTGCAGTCAATGGGCCTGGAGAGCAGCAGCGGCTGGAGCACGGGCCAGAGGCGAGCGGCGGAGCGGAGGTGGATCCATCGCCTGGGCACCATTGACCCGGGCGGACTAAATGAAAAATATAATTGATGGGTCCGCCTCCCACCACTCAACATGTTTTAACCTGTGTGATCTCCTCTCCCCCCGGGGTCTCTCCCCTGCAGGTGGGTGATTTGGGTTCCCTTCTCTGCGGGTGTGTCAGCCTGCTTTAATCCGCCCTCCACGTATTTTAGCACTTATATTTATTTATTTATTAATTATTTATAGATCCTCCTCATCTGGACTTTTTTTATTGGTGTGCTACATTTTTATCGCATGTTTTCAGCACTATCTCATTTATCTTAATGGTGTTCATATTTATGTTTTTATTACTTCTTACATGTTTTATAATTTTAAATGTATTTATGTGTATGTTTTTATCTGAAAATTATCAAAGCCACATGAGGAGGGACGCTTTTATTTGTTTATTTATATTTATTTTAAATTATTTTATTACCTGGAGGCCGGGAAACCGCCCGCAGGGAGGAGCTCTTCACCTACCTGCCACCCTTTTAATAAAAAACGGCTACCCTTTGGAATCTTTTAAACTTCCCGACCTCGATTTTAATGGTTTCTGTTTTTCAGTGACATCCAGTTCATTATATACGATTTTACTAACCCGGTGTGCCTTCCTTTATTTTATTATTATTAGTTAATTTTAACACTCCCTTTACTTTTTAAATTCATATTACTGGGGAGAATGTTTTAATTATTTATATTTGTATCATTGCACTTGTGTTTTAACTGCACTTACACTTCTATGCACGGCTTTTACTAATAGAACTGGATTCACTTTTAAATTGGCCATTTTAGATCCCCCTCTCATTTAAGGTCTTTTACAGATTCCATTGGGACAAGCTCCACACACACACACACACACACACACACACACACACACACACACACACACACACACACACACACACACACACACACACACACACACACACACACACACACACACACACACACACACACACACACACACACACACACACACACACACACACACACACACACACACACACACACACACACACACACACACACACACACACACACACACACACACACACACACACACACACACACACACACACACACACACACACACACACACACACACACACACACACACACACACACACACACCTCCAGATCCCGGGACGGGGAGATCTGCTTTTTGGGCATACTCTGCCGCCGTTCCGTGGTCCTCACGGAGCTTTTATGATGCTTTTAAAAGGGTTTTTATAAGGTTTATGTTTACGGAGGTTTTTAATGTTTTTAACACCTATCTACCGAGAGCCAGTGCACCGCGCAGGGCTCCTCTGGAGCCCTGCGCTCTTCCCCAACCTAACCCTACCCCTCACATCAGATGCTGACTGGTTTTCAGACCCCCCCCAGACCCCCCCAATAAAGCAAAACTGCACGTTTCAGAGTGGCCTTTTATTGTGGCCAGCCTAAGGCACACCTGTGCAATAATCATGCTGTCTAATCAGCATCTTGATATGCCACACCTGTGAGGTGGGATGGATTATCTCGGCAAAGGAGAAGTGCTCACTATCACAGATCTTTTCAGATTTGTGAACAATATTTGAGATAAATGGTTATTTTGTGTATGTAAAAAATGTTTTAGATCTTTGAGTTCATCTCATGAAAAATGGGAGCAAAAACAAAAGTGTTGCGTTTATATTTTTGTTCAGTGTATGTTCGTTCATCACAATATGTTGGGGTTGCAGGTGTTTAAAAATGTCCTTCAATGAGATGAATCCAGATTTGCATGGCCTCATCTTTAATTAAGACTACAGAATGACATCATGTAGAAAATAAACTCTTTGGAATGAAGCTTCGAGTGTTCGATCACTTAGTCCCTACTATAGTTGAAATGACATGCAATTGGCTCATCCTTTTAGCTGAGATTAAAGCTAGCAGCCTCTTTGTTTAGATTGGAAACAGCTTGAGAGGTATATGCATAATGCATAGACAAAGCTTCTGTAGAAAGGATATCATGAACCAACAGCAATGCCCACAAAAGGAAGAGTGAGCGCAGGACATGGCTCTCTCACTCCCTGTAAGAGGAGAGCGGCTAAAAACCAACCTCTCGCTAAAAACCCATGACCACGGGAAATCCCTGAAACACTTTGATAGCAGATGGCGGTAGACACCTCTCTAGAAGGAGATATAATACAAGTGAACAGTGAGCTGAGTGAACAGAACGCTAGCCACATCGCTTCAGCCTAAAGAGTCGAGTCTGCATTCCTGCCTTGGATTATCTTCTCCACGGTGGAGGCCAATCCCAGAAGCACACAGCGTGTCCCTCACAGGATGCAAGTCCTTGAAGGCAGCCTCAGGGTGGGCATCACATCTGTCACTTCGTTTACCTCTGCCGACGCTCCCCAATGTTCGGTCATTTGTCAGGGCTAACACCTACAGCAGCTGTATCTCAGAATCATATGGAGCTTGCGGATGTAAAATACCCAACATCAGCAAATTGTATATCCTGAAGGAGCCTGTGTGTGCATGGTGTGACTGCAAAGGCTAAAGATGGCAGCAGGTGTACTGTCCATGCCTTCATCAACAACATGTTGCAAATTCAATTCAATTCAATTCAAAACCTTTATTTATCCAGGTAAAATCCAATTGAGATCAATGATCTCTTTTTCAAGGGAGACCTGCAGCAGTAGGTTCCACAAGAAGACATAAAAACATAAACAACAGAACAACAAAAGGACATCATACAGCAAAATGTACAGGGATTACAATTTACACATTTAACCACATGTACAGGTACCAACAGCATCTGATGTTGTAGCATCCAACCGAGCTTTAAAAACATGTAGTGATACTAGCTTGGTAGTTTTCCATTCTTTTGCAGACTGTTCCATGTTAGTGGAGCTGCACATCTAAAAGCTTTCTTCCCTAAGACAGTCCATAATAAAACCACAGCATGCGATCTCAGGCAATAAGTACTTTCAATTCGCAGAGAGATCAGGGAGCAGATATAAGATGGTAGTTTATCCAACATGGCTTTGTAAATGGAAAAGTACCAGTGACTGAGCCTCCGTACAGTAAGTGATGGCAAAACCGCCTTGGTATACAGGGTACAGTGATGCGTAAGTGCTTTACAATTTGTCAAAAATCTTAGTGCACTGTGATACGCAGCATCTAACTTGCTCAGGTAATTGGCAGGTGCATTCATATATAACAAATCACCATAGTCCAGCACAGGTAAAAAGGTCACAGTGACTAGCCTTTTCCTGGCCTCAAGCGAGAAACAGGACTTGTTTCTGTAAAAGAAAACGAGCCTAACCCTCAGTTTTTTAAGCAGGTTATTGACATGAAATTTAAAAGTGAGACAATCATCAAGCCAGATACCCAAGTATTTGTAACAGGTAACCACTTCAAGTTGTATTCCTTGCGTAGTTACAATATCCAAAGCAGTCTCCGGTGTATTTTTAGCTTTAGAAAAGAGCATTACCTTGGTTTTATCCACATTTAAAAGAAGCTTAAGCTCAGAGAGCTGAGCCTGAATAATGTTAAAAACAGCCTGTAATTTAACAACAGCCTCGTTAATCGAGGGACCTGCACAATACATAACGGTATCGTCCGCATAAAAATGTAAGGTTGCTCCTTCGACATTTTCACCTAAACTATTAATATAGATAGAGAATAATAGCGGACCTAAAACTGAACCTTGTGGTACACCATTAGTGATGTTTAACCACTCAGAAGACAGCCCATCAAACTGAACACATTGGGACCTTTCAGAGAGGTAGTTCACAAACCACCCCACTGCAAGGCTGGATATGCCAATACTGACCAGCCTCTGCTTCAAAATGCGATGATCGACGGTATCAAACGCTTTGGATAGGTCAACAAATAGAGCTGCACAACTCTGCTTATTATCTAAAATACTCGTAATATCATTTACCACTTTCATTGTGGCAGTGCTGGTGCTATGTTGCTTTCTGAAGCCTGATTGATGTGTAGACAGGATGTCATTTGTACATAAAAACTCCTTTACTTGTTCACTCACTAGGCGTTCAAGAACCTTAGCCATAACTGACAATTTAGAGATGGGTCTATAATTGTTTAATAAGGTGGCCTCCCCTCCTTTTAGTAAAGGCAGGACAAAAGCTGACTTCCATACTTTTGGGATTTTGTTCGTGCTGAGAGAGAGGTTAAAAAGAGCAGTAAGAGGTGGAGCAATAAAATCTGCAGCTATCTTTAAAAAAAAAGGTTCTACGTTGTCCGGACCAGCCGGCTTTTTAGGATCTAGCTTGGTTAAGACTTCGTAGATCGCAGATCGCAGGCAGCAAACAGGTGGAGCCGCTCCGTCTCTTCGCTCCGTCTCGGGAGGAAAAACACCTCAGTACAGCCGTACTCGACAGGTGGGAGTTGACAATGATCACAATGGAGAGGGGGCGTCTGCAGGTCAAGGGCATGCGGCCCTCAGGGAGAAAGGTTTAGACTAAATACAGCTGAGGGAGGTCGTTCGGACAGAAGAGACTACTATCCAACACTGTAACGGGTGAGGAAGGCAGTAGGACTCAAAACTAAGAGACACAAATTGAGGCAGGTATATATTACTTAAGTGAGCTTTAATTAAAGAGCCTCTACTGTTATTTTCCTCATACTGCAGCACCTCTTGTCACCCTCTGTCTGAAACCAGAGCCCAGTCTGCTCCTTAGAAAATCATGTACAATGTGTCGGAGCGCTAGTGTTTTACAGTGATGCCACCATGTGCTGTGAACTTTGGGATTTAGCCTTTGAACTTTGCAGACCATTTGCATGAGCAAAAAGGCTATTTAACACACCACAGGAAGGAAACAACTCCAAAAAGCATAATAGGGCTCGTTTTTAGTAAAGCCAATACAAACAAGAGGTCAAATATGAAGGTAGTAAATCTCAAAGGCAAAGTAGCAAAACTAAACAAGAAACACAGGTCTACTCACATTGACAAGTCACAGCTGAAAAGGGTTGGGTAAAAAACACAAGGGCAGCAGGATGCAGGTAGACCGAATCAGGGCGGGGTAAACACCTACTGTATGGTAAACACTCACAGAAAGGCGGGAAAACACAGCAAGAAGTCCAGAATGATGTGCACCTGTTCTGCAAGAAAGTGCCCCTCCTCCTTCATCTTGAGGTGTAAAGTTGGCTGGAAATGTACCTCATACTTCAAGCTTGCTGATTACTCAAATGATCCTCTCTGAGCTCTTAGGACTGATGTGCTGTACAGAGAGTGGATTGGTGTGGCTATAAAGAAATAGCTTGAATGAAATAAAAAGGGTGTAGTGTTAGTTTTGATGTAGAGTGTGTTTGCCAGTTTTTTTCATTATAGAATAAAATGATATTGAAAAAATGTTGTGGCTTCATTATTTTAAAAGCCCTACTTTGGAAAGTGCAAGCATAGTGCAACTGACATTCACATTTGTTTTCAGCCTCGTCTTCTAACTAATGAGTAGACAAGATGAATGAAGAGCCAGTATATTTTAAAAGGGGTGGGACATCTGTAAGCAACAGGGCTGGCCAGCTAACCAATCAGAGCAGACTGGGATCTCATTTCAGACAGAGGCAGTATGAGAAAAATAAACATGTCACAGTAGAGGACGAGAATATATAATAGGGCCCCTTTAAAATAAAAACAATGTAACAATCTGTCAGGGTTGGGGAAAAATAGGACCCAAATGCAGAATGAGGAGGGAAGCAGGTTTCAAAATGGAACAAAAGGCGAGCTTTATTCACAAAAGCCGAAAAAACAAGAATCCATGAACAGGTACAAGGCACGAGGTAGCATCCAAACAAAAAGGGACTGTGACCAACATGAAGCGAGACATGAACGACAAATAATGAACCAACACTGAACACAGGAAGAGACAAGACTAACGGCCCTTCCACACTACAGCTTCGACAGCTTCAAAAACGGTTTCCAATGCGTCTGCCCATTCACTTTTCGCCGAACTGCATTGTGGGTAGCAGAGCGGAGCTTTCCTGGCGTTTCAGGCTGCAAAAGTTGAGCAATGTTCAACTTTTGAAGCTTCTGAAGCATTTGGTGGAAGCGTCAACCAATCAAATCATATGCCAGTACAAGCTCTAGCCAATCAAACCGTTGCTTGTGTGTCAGTGGTGGGAGATTCATGCGATTGGTTGTTGGTCGAGCTTCAGACACGCCCAGCTCCAAGCTTTTTTTTAAGCTGTAGTGTGGACGGGCCGTAAATGTCCTGCAGGTCACCCTTGAAAAAGAGATCTTTTGATCTCAAGGGGCTTTCACCTGGTTAAATAAAGGCTACAAACAAAACAGGGAGGGGTAATCACGAGACGAGAAACAGCCGGGCAGGGAAGGAGAAACACAAGGACAACAGGTGAACACAATCAGACAATTAGACACACCAGGGAAACTAACGACAGGGAGGACAGAACAGCAAAATAACCCCAAAACTAGACACACAACAACTCAAACCCTGACACAATCAGCGGTTCCATACTCACAATGAACTCAAAATAAACACACAGGTTAGGAGGAGTGAAACAAAGGTTGTCATTGTAATTATCTTTGTATTGTAACAGCCAAGCACGTAAATAATGCATGAATAAGAAATGTGGAAGTGTCCCTGCCTTAGTTTAACGTTCTTTACAGTCACATGTTACGGTAGGCAGAAAGGTTGCCAGCAGGTTACAAACAGCGTGCAAGAGAGTTAAATACTTAATGAGGGAGACATGTGTTATACATTATACATTCATAGGTCTTGTGCCAACCTAGGAAGTACAGTAGAATTGTCTCAACATTTAAGAATGACATTTGAAATTCTGCACACATTAAATGTGTTCTTATAAACTATGCCAACAAAATACAAAACACTTAGTATACAGTACATGATTGTTGCCTTTCATAAACAACTCATACGAGAATATACATACTTCTGTTTTTATACTTTGTTTTGTATACGGTATAGCTTTGATGAATAGTACACAGTTTATTTTGTAAATGGCATCCTTGCCTCACACAGAACAATCTGATGCTGTGATTTTGTTTCTTTTTTCTTCAACACGGTGCACAGCGTTCAATACTGCCTCTGTTGCTTATGCACTGACTGCACAGAATTCAGTTTGTAGGATGCTCCTTCACACTCACTGTTTAGGTACAAGCATTGGGGGTTTATATTTAAGCAATAGCTCACGACAGGCCGTGGTATATGCTCATTATATCACAGCTAAGGGGCGTGGTTTGGCCCGACGCGAAGCGGATACCCAACGGTATACTGTTTTTCTCAGACGCGGAGGGATACTGACTTGTTGTGAAAAGTAACTTACAATTCTACCCGTGGTATACGCTCAGTACGGGTAAGAACCAATCAGATTGCTTGATTTGACTTGTCCGTTTTATAATCAGTTATAATGGTGAATGGACCCATCTACTAGACAACACTGAGCCGGGTAATAAAATGTAACACCGAAAAGTGAATTGTGTAACGGACAAAGCAATTTTTAGGCTCATAATTGTATGTTTTTATGCTTTGATATTTAAAAAAGGTCTTTATTTTTCTCATATTGACTTTGCTGCAGCACCTCTTTTCACACTCGGTCTGAAACCAGAGCCCAGTCTGCTCTGATTGGTTAGCTGGCAGAAAGCATTGCACTCACATTTATATGTATAATAAGGTATATGTCAAGAGTCTTTTGAATACTGTACAATGTACAGTATTCAGGCAGCGTTGCCCATGTCATAGCGGGCATATCAATTGAGTGAAATGTGTTTTGCAGGTAGGCCTATAGGTAATGGGTCCAGTTGTGAAAGCTGTTGAATGTGGTACTTGAGTGGCTCCATTTAGCTTTCTATACAGCTGTTCAATCACTCCATGCAAATGTCAGCACTGAAAGACATGGAACACATGGAGCTTATGTGCAAATATTTTTTCAGATTGGGTTATGTGCTGCTGCTATTGTTGATAAAGGTTGATGGTGTGTGTGACGGGGCTCAGTATTTGTCCGTTCAAAAACACTGGCCTAGTCGGTTGGGTTAAGCTCCAAAACTTTATTTTTAGCAGCAAAAAATAAATAGCGAACCACCACAACTTAAACAAACAAAAAAAACGTCCAAATCAGACCGTCCATCACTCCCGGAGAGTAAACGTGTTCAGCTGTTGCCTTCTCTGCAACATTCCCCGAGTTCCCCTTCCAGGGCCAACCCCGTCCCTTATTAACCCATAGCCCCTCCCCCCAGGTTTACCGTCAACAGGTGACTACAATTAAACTCCAAACCACATTTCAACATAAAAATCCGACCCAAACATAAACAGGTTAACCACCTCTTAACATAATCATTCCCCATAATTAACAAACGTAAAATAAATAAGAAATTGCATGGTTCATAGCAGGAATTTAAAACCTGCTTAAAACACGGAAGTGAGGCGTCTCCGTCATTTCTCTGAAATGTTTGCTGCGTGTGTGTGCCTGTGTCGGCTGTCAGTGGCGGAGTCAGTCACTCATGTGATCCGCTCCGTCACAGTGTGAACTTCCTCTTTTTCTTTAAAGGCTTTTTGGAGGGAGAAAGGCTTCTCAGGGGAAATACTGGCAGGATCCTCCACCGAGTGTCCATTCTGTGTCACTTTTGACGCCACCAGCCCCAGCGGTAATGCTTGTCTTGGTGGGCTTCATTGCCGGCCAGCAGGCTTCACAATGGAGCTCCAAGGAGGTAATGTCTTATCAATGTGGCAAGCAGATACACTCATTAGTATACACATTAGTACTTATCTATAATGTAAACAACATTTCTAATCACAGCTGTGCCATTGATTTGAATTTCCATTGTGATTCATTATAAATGTCATGTTAATCCATCCCACAGAAATTAGGATATAGTTTTTTTAGATTATTGGTGTTCTTATATTTACGTCGATAAAGGATAGAAACTGGTCGCACAAAATGAAAGGCAGGACGGCTAGGATTATGGGTTATCCAACAGAGTTATATTAGATAAGCGCTATGTCACACACCATGAAGACGCTGCTCACTTTCAGGAGAAAACTAATAATCTCCTGAGGGGGAGAATATCGTTTCTTCATATCAAAAGCTGCTGTGCAGTGTATTTCACGTTAAACAACAAAAAGGATCCAGAATTGGGTTTTCTTTTACTCAGAAAAAAGGAAAGTGAAAGAAAAGTGATCCACTGAAAGAAAGGAGAGCGTAATTGCCATTATGTCACTAAGTTGAATTGCTACTACAAATCTCTTTTAGCCATGGTTGTGTACTCACTTGTCTTATTACTAATGTCTGCTTTTTAAAAATTATTATTGCAAGCCTTCTTTTACCTACTGTGCCAACACACTCTCACTCCCTAAGCGTCCAGGAGCGACGTTTGGTCAGTGTCCGTGGCGTCCAGTTGTGACGCTCCTAGGCTCCTTCAGCGTCATAAAGGGACGCAAATAGCTTTCAACTGATTGCAATGTATTCCCATCTGCGGCGGGATTTGACGCTCATGGAAGCACGGCATTCGTTTGTGTCGGCTGCCCTTAAAAGGCAATGTGAGCGTCCATTCCCATTGGATAACGGAGAATTGTACACCCGGAAGTAAGTATTCTTCTTACTGTCGATTGACTTTACAGTGATATCTGCACTACGACTAAAAAACACCAGATTATCCTTGTTAATTACACAACATTGATTGGTTTAAATTGTGTGCAATGCTTTTGTATTTTTCCCCTTCGATTCGGAGAAACAAATATGTTTTCGGAGTAAAGGATGGCAGAAGACACTACACTACCCAGAATCCCCAGCTATCGTTTGGACTACACCAGTGACCACCAACTGGCGGCCCGCGGGCCACATCCGGCCCGCCAGACATTCTCATCCGGCCCGCACGACGGGGGTGACTGTGGCGTTGGCGGAGTGGTTACTGCGTTCGCCCCCCACCCATTTCTTTGTTTACAACGTCTCGTGAGTAAGGTGCAGTACCGGAGTCCAACAGAGAGGCAGCAGCTGCGGGACAGTAGACTGCGTACTGCGAAACCTTCCCTCCCCTGAAGAAGAAGTGATCCTTTGTTGTGAAGAGTCTGTTTAATGCGCTCCGCACCACAGCAGTAGCCCCGCTGCGACAGAGTCCAACAGAGAGGCGGGAGCTGCGGGACAGTAGCCTAGAAGCAGGGTTGGGTTGTAACGGAATACATAACGGCGTTACGTATTCAGAATACAAAAATCAAGTAGGCTAACTGTATTCAGCTGGCGTTACTTTTGAAAAACGAGTAATCTGATTACAGTTACTTTTGTAACCTGAAGTGAATACATTTTGGAATACTTATTGGAATTATTGGTGGAAAAGTTTCCTCATTACCGGCAGAACTGTGTGCTCACTGCACTCTGCACAGCACTGCAGCATGTCTGTGAGCGAGAGAGAGATGCAGCGTGTCTGTGAGGCCCCGCCCCCGCACGCAGATGAGAGAGAGAGAGATCTCTTTTAAAATATATTGAAAGTTAGAAACGGAGATGGTTAGATAAAATGTGCAAGATAACGTTTATGTAGCATTTCTTTATTGTCGAAATGATGACATTTCATAACGGGATGAAATCAAAGTGAATGGCCTGCTGCTGCTGAAGGCATGGGGCAAGTGACTGGAAAAAGTTTTAAAAGTTATTACATTGTTTCAGATAATAAATAATAATGATAATTCATTCTATTTAGGGGCGCCTTTCAAAGCACCCAAGGACACCTTACAACGCATAACATATTCCAAGGAAAGGTTTTAAGACAGTACAAAGAAAGCAGTCCGGTGATGTTTTTTATGTGGGGCGCAGATGAGAGCTGTCCAGAATGACACCAAGATGTTGTGTTTGAGTTCTTGATAAGCCATGAAAATAGTAAAATAAGTGTCTCCTGTTCACCAAAACATACCCATCTGTTATGGAAAAATAAAGTATTCCAAAAGTAATCTGAATACTATTTATAAAATTCTGGGCTATATAAAAATGGCTGGCCCGCGATAGTGTCTATTGGTTACATTTCGGCCCTTGGACAAATGTAGTTGGTGATCCCTGGACTACACCATAGAGGCTTCTCAATACTCAAATTTCCCCTCCTCGACTCCTCGGTCCTCCGGTAGTGACCCGGAAATGAATTTCGGCGCGCCATTTTGAAGGACGTCTCATTTCTCTAAATGCACACCGAGGATCGAGCATCGAGGAGGCTCTCTGGAGGAGCTATAACCGAGGATACACTGATGGTTCCTCCACGGCTCCTCCGCGGATGCATTTCCGGGAACGGTGGAGGCGTGACGCACGGCCGGACTTATCTCAGCCAATGACAGCTCTGCATGCATCCCCTGGATATTATTTGAGAACCTGCTCTCATCGCAACGCGATGTTTACAGTGAGAAAAGCTGTGAGGTCCTGCAGAAAGCAGAGCAGTGTGTAAAATATATATCACTCAGTATAACAGACCTACTCTCTTTATTTGCTTTAGTTTAGTAGATATCTACAAAGAGTCCATATTTTTCTAAAACCATTTAGTGCTTCACATAATAAAATACACAGCGGCTGTAGCCTGATTATGCTTTAGCAGCTGTAGGTGTGTGTGGTACAGTATGTAGGTGTGTGTTGTACAGTGTGTAGGTGTGTGTTGTACAGTGTGTAGGTGTGTGTGTTGTACAGTGTGTAGGTGTGTGTTGTACAGTGCGCAGATGCCGCGGACAGACGGGTCTCAGTTGGTTTGATGTCCTTACTTTTAATACTTGCAAATACAACTTTTGGCCCGTAATTTCAATTCCCCATTTCAGCGACCAGAGAGAGGGGGGGGGGGGGATATATCCAGTCTCTGATTGTGTTACGTTATTATGAGAGTGCTCTCATACTTTAAATTGCATATATTTATATAAATATATTTGTGTGTGTGTGTCCGCATCTGTAGCCTGGTATTGTCTCATTATACCGCACTCTCAATGAATTCAAAGTAAATATGTGGGGGAACAATGTTCAGCTGATCTAACAGAGATTATAAAATATGACAAAACACTCGACAGCTGATGCAGCTGTTGCCACGTAATAATGAACGGACGTCGCTTTAATATGACCGCTCAGAGGAGAGGAGTTCTCATTTCTTTAAACGTCTGCTGCTTCCCCTCCTCTTTCCTCGGTTCCCCTCCTCGGTCCTCCGCTCGCATCTCCTGTGGGCGGGTCTAAGTCTCGAGGAGGGGAGTCGAGGAGGGGAAATTTGAGTATTGAGAAGCCTCTCATGTGTTTGACAAACCCCGTTTTTTTTCACCATTCATTCCAATGGCTGGCGTCTATGTCACGTGATCTTCAAATTTCTCCCTGCAGAAAAAGAAAACATGGCCGAACTTCGTTTTATTCTCGGTGGAAAATGCCTATTTTAAAGTTAGTTTGGCCATTAAAATGAGTTTTGATGTCATTTGATGCGAGAAATATGAGTTGTTATTTCAGATTATGTGTGCAGTGGATGTAGGCTACATGATCTTTAGTTTGCTAGTTATTACGAAGATTACTTCAGGAAATCGCGACGTTTTCATTGTTACCAAGGTGGTTGCTAGGGACGCTGCTATCGATATTATTTCTGTTATGTTGTGTAACTGTTTAATGGTGTTATCTTTATTGCTACACCCTTCCCCGTCAATGTATAGTGTTGGTCCACAGCGCAAACATATTAGTTTAACAAAATCCGCATCGAAAGATAGCCTACGTTATTTTCCCTTGTGCAATTCCAGTCTCACATCTCACAGCACATCGTCATTAACAAATACCGGAAACAGACCGAAAACATTTAAAAAAATAATAATAATACTTTATTCCGAGTGTGCTTGCTTTTCTCTTTGAAAGTCATCACATACCGGCATTGTAATACATGGTTCGGCTGCATTACATATTACATATCTGCCGTAGTTCTGTATTTATAGAGCCCTGATGAGAAGACTTCTAGACAAACATGAGGAACTGAAAACGTGAAGTGGATCATAAATATATCAGCCATTAAACAACATCTTACATTTCTTTTCACACAATACGTCTCCTTGCAGTATCAACACTAATTCGGCTCACTTTTATATTTGATCCAATTGGTAAATAGGCTGTATTTACACCATAAAGGTGCACAGCTGATATAAAAGGGACACCTAGTGGTTAAACCATGTTATTGAATTTCATTATTTTTATTATTAGATATTAATAGGATCCCTATAAAGTATATTCATTACTCGTTATTCTCTACTAATAGTTAATTAAAGACTGTATATAATGACTATTTTGCACATCCCATTCAAGATTTCAAGATTTTCTAAGGTTTATTGCAGCCTGTCCTCCTACAAAAAACGACCATATAGGTCGATTGTTCAGCAGCTAAATACGACCCAGAGACACGTTTTAAAGTGTAGCCCCTCTAGTGGTCGTGTAAGAAACAACATGCTCCTGTCGATTGCAAACGCTCCGGAGGGTCGTTTATTCACAAATAACCCTCTCTAGAAAATCCTAAATTGTGGAATAGTTTGGCCATTAAAATGCTTTTTTATTAGATTTCTAGCGAGAAGTGTATATTGTACTTTTATAATCCACGTCCAGTGGATGTGTAGGATCTACAGTTTGATAGATATACGAAGATGATTTGAGGTCTCGCCAGGAGAACGTGTGGGGCAGCTTCCATGTAAAGTTAGCGTGGGTGAAAACAGTATTTCCGGTCTCGAAGTTTTCATAATAAAACCGGAAGTATTCCCCACACTGTCAAAATGATTACGCAGTGATATCTCCATTACTCATCCACTAAAAAACATCAGTTTATCCTTGTTAATTACACAATATTTATTGGTTTAAATTGTGTACAATGCTTTTGTGTTTTTAACCTTCGATTCGGAGAAACAAATTGTTTTTTCGGAGTTTAGACACGACAGAGTTTCCGAAGACACTACACTACCCAGAATCCCCAGCTATCGTTTGGGACTACAACATCCGCCTTGCTTTACAAACCCCGTGATTAGCCCTCAAGCTCTGTGATTGGATATTGGAGTGGCAGTGCGACAAGGTTACGCTGTCAAACAGCTCTTTGAAATGGAATGGAACCACGCCAGACTATCCAAAACTGGACTTGGACGGGTCCAGCCCGGCCCTCCCCCCCAGAATTACACTTGCTGCTTATTGTGTGTTTCGCAACATGTTCTATGGCACGTTTCTACTGGGAAATGTAGTTTTAAAAGACGTTTTCGTATTTCCCACAATTAGAAGTTGCCAGTATTAAACTGTATACATCCCTGGAGGTTTAGGGGATACGAAACACATTGGTGTTATCAAATTTAAAACATATAATTAATACATGGGTGAAAATTGCTTGTGTCCATAATGGGCAGCATTAATATACCCACATGACAGCTAAGGTCAGAAGAGCTTTATTTAACAGCTGGTCTTATGTCTGTGACCCCTCCTGTTGTTAATTGATAAGCCTGAAACATGCACTTGTCAAGGTTCAGATGCACATTTAGCAAATATGGCAGTAGCCATCGATCATCTTAAGATAAGATACTTTATTGATCCCAAGTTGGGAAATGTTTTTGTTACAGCAGCATGTACTACTTTGTTCTACTCCACTACAATTCAGAGGTTAACCTGGTATTTTTACTCTACTACATTTATTTTTGTTACTTTGCAGATTCTGATTAATGAAATATAAAAAATATAAACAACCCTTAAATCAGACTTTAGTTACACCTGAGTAAAATTCAGCCTTATCAGTTTGTTTGTTTGTTTTGCACATCCTCCTGTTAATATCTTTGGACGTCCTGCACTAAACTGTTTTATTGTAGAGATCACTACAGTATCTTCTAGATATTTTCCATTCTATATTTCTATCATTGACCCCTATTTTGTATGTAGGCTACTCTTAATATTTAAATGTTTTCATCAATAACTAAATAAATATAACTTATTCAACAACTACATTCAATAACGTGCTTTAACCACTAGGAGGTGCGGTTTAGACCAGTGGTCTAGTTAATAAAACATAATATCGTACATAATATGACTATTCACTTTATTGTGAGTTTAAAACAGAACGGTAAAGGAAAATACAGTTTCAGTCTCTCGATGTGAAGCTTATGCATTGTACCATGAACCTGTATAGACCTGTAACAGTCAACTGCATGAGGAGTTGGAAAGGTAGTTCAGAAAATCAGTAATATCTTTAAAAACTACAAAAAAGTCCCTTTCGATCAGCTGTGCACCGTTATGGTGTAAATACAGACTATCTACTAATTGGATCAAATATAAAAGTCAGCCGAATTAGTGTTGATACTGCAAGGAGACGTATTGTGTGAAAAGAAATGGAAGATGTTGTTTAATTGTTGATATATTTATGGTTCACGTCACGTATTCAATTTTGGCGGCATCTCTTCCAGTTTGTCAAAAGGTCTTCTGATCAGGGCTCTATAAATACATATCTAGGGCAGATATGTAATATTTAATGCAGCCAAACCGTGTATTACAATGCCATTATGTGATGACTTTCAAAGAGAAAAGCAAGAACACTCGGAATAAAGTATTATTATTGTTTGATGTTCTCATAAACGAGTCATGTTTGTTATAGAACTTGGTTTAATAACCTTGATAGTAACGGAGCAACATACATACACCTGGTAGTTATCACAACACTACTCGTGTGCCGCATGTAGATCCCTACATCCGGTACGGTGTCTGCAGAAGGACCAAAGAGACCAAATGTGAATACTCTACATCCCCTTTCTTTAGCTCTTCCTACAGTAGTGAACAAAACTGTTATACTGAGCACATATGACAGAACATACAGGATGCTGCAAATGTACACATTATCAAACTATGTGTGCATTTAGTAACTGATGAACACAGAGGCTATCTCAAAGAAGGAGTGCAGCATTTAACTCAGTAATTACTACCGTAACAAGTAGATTACTAGAATAGAATACATTCGCACTATGCAACAAAACTTTAGGCCTCAATATGGCATAACTGTGTGAACTAACAGTTTAGAGTCATTGTTCTCAGAGTGGTATGCTTATGCATACATGACAAAGTTTCAGTCTCTGTATTTGGGATTAGGCTTGATAGCACGGCCTGAGCGTGTCCTGTAGACACTCTCAGGAGTGTCTGGCAGCAGTTTAGCTGTGGGAACATCAGCCCTCATGTGTTCACTGTTCAGTGATTCCTGTGTGTTACAATCTGTGAACTCAAGTCCTGTGTCCTGATGATCAGTGTCACTTGTGGAGGTGTGTGACGGGACGGGCTCAGCTACAGGCAGAATGTGCCTACGATTCCTTCTGTACAGCTTCCCGTCTGAGTGGACGACGTATGACCGGGGTTCCTTGCAAATCTCTTGAATCATTCCAGTCCTGTTGTAACCTTGTGGGGTCTGCATCCTAACAACCTGTCCTTCCATCAAAGGTTGTAGTGGTCGGCTTGACTTATCATAGCACTGTTTTTGATACAGCCTCTTGTTTAGAAGCTGGGCTTTTACCTCTTGTGGATGACGCATGTGTGGCTCAAGCAGCTTCACCGAGACTGGGAGTGTTGTACGTGTTTGTCTCGACATCAGTCTCTGTGCAGGAGATCCTAATTTTGCGTCACGTGGTACATTCCTGATGTTTAATAGGTTGAGAAAAACATCAGTTCCATCTCTATGAGATTTCTCCATGAGCTGCTTAGCACTGCGCACAGCTCGTTCAGCTAGCCCGTTGGACTGGGGATACTCAGGGCTGCTGGTAATATGAGTGAAGTCCCACTGTGAAGCAAAGTCTTTAAAGCGCTGGCTAGTAAACTGCCTCCCATTGTCTGACATGAGGGTGTGAGGTGTTCCATGAACTGAGAAATGTCTTTTCAGCTTTGCAATGACTGTTGCTGCAGTGATATCACGAAGCATGTCGATCTCATACCAGCCTGAATATGAGTCCACTAGCACTAAGTATTGCTGATTGTGCCACTCAAAGATGTCAGTTGCTACAGTTGACCACGGCAGGTCTGGAACTGGATGCAGATGGAGTGGTTCTTTCTGCTGGTGTGGTTTTGTGCTGTTGCACACAGAGCATGACTGTATTTCTGTGTGAATGTTGTCTGTCATAGTTGGCCAGAAAACAATGCCACGTGCTCTCCGCTTTGTAGCTTCTTCGCCAGGATGTCCTCTGTGCATGATGCTGATGTATTCTTTCTGTAGTGACAGAGGAATAACTGCTTTGTGACCCTTCATTATGACTCCATTTTCAACAATCAGTTCGTCTCTGAAAGGGAAATACGGTCTAATGGCATGTGGAAGATTATGCTGTTTAGCGGGCCACCCGTGTCTGATAGTGGTGCTGAGTGTTTGCAGAGTCATGTCTTCAGCGGTGTGCCTCTCTAACTCTTCTAAGCGAGAAGAAGATATGTAGTTAACAGTCATCACGTCGAAGTTGTCCTCTTCTTCAGCTTGCTGAACTGTGGAGCTGCAGGGAGCTCGCGACAAAGTGTCAGCCAGGAACATTTGCTTTCCACATTTGTACACAAGAGTGATGTCGTACTTTTGTAGTCGTAGCATCATTCTTTGTAGTCTTGCAGGTGCTGTGTGTATGGGCTTTTTTAGTATGGTGACGAGGGGCTGGTGGTCTGTTTCAATCAGTGGCGAGCCGTGACTTTTCTACCTAGGCCCTCTGACCCCCCCCCCCCTCTTCCCTTGAAAAAAAAAATGTTATTACGTCACAGCCTATAGTATACTTCTTCAGCGGAATATCAAAACAGCGGCCCAGGGTGCAATACGCAAATTAACCCGTGCACACGCGCGCACACACACACACACACACACACACACACACACACACACACACACACACACACACACACACACACACACACACACACACACACACACACACACACACACACACACACACACACACACACACACACACACACACACACACACACACACACACACACACACACACACACACACACACACACACACACACACACACACACACACACACACACACACACACACACACACACACACACACACACACACACACACACACACACACAGCAGCCTTCTACTTGCTACAAACTTAAATATGAAAAGACGACGCACACACACATCATCTCGGCTCGCGCAGCACACACACAGACAGACATAGATTGCGCAATAATGTATTGCGCACCTTGGAGGTGCAGCGCAGGCATATTGTCATTCAAGAGATGCGTAGTTCATTTGGAAAACATGTTTTTCTTTTAGCCTATTTACCTCGTTAACGTAAATAATACTCTTTACATTGACACATGCATTATTTGTGATTAAAATAATGATTGTTGGTATTGGTAATGTATTAGCGACCCCCAAAGATGTATGATTTCACTGCGTCCGTGGGAGCTCAGACCCCTCCTTATGGGAGCTCAGCTCCCATTGGCTGCCATACTCGAACCCTGACAGCGACCCTCCTCTACCACACAAAACAACACCATTTATATAAACACCTATCATGACAGGGCACCCACAGCCAAGTAACAATTACAAATCAATTAAGTCGGCACGGCAGCCCGCATTGAAAATCACTTTGGCTTACCTTTGATGATCAAATCACCTAAACACGAAGTCCATCCTCCTGTCCTTTTGGATGAAGAACTTGATGGCGTCGTCATGCAGTTGATCCTTTGCTTTTAAAGCAATCAGCAATTCCTTCTCAATCGAAATTAAGGCCAAGTCTGACAGTCGGACTTGCCCAGTCGTGGACCTCGAGTAGCTTTTTATGCGCTTCAGCGCAGAGAAGGACCTCTCCACAGAGGCAGTGGACACAGGTATTGTCAGGATGATGCATGAGAGGGTGTACACCTGTTTCATGCTTTCACTCAGTCATTTTTTGAGGAGAAACTGATGAATGTCAGCTGGGCTTTTCCCCAAAATGTCAGACATGCCGTACATCACGGCGAGTTCCGTGTGCAGTCGAGGCTGGTCGAAATATCCGCCATAGCTCTCCATCAAACTGTTCAAGGCAGTAGTTGGGAAATGGTTACAGTAATGCCCGAACTGTTGCGGGTCCAGAAGGGCCAGGAATTCCAGCTTTTTGTGGTCACTGAAACGGTTGGAAATCTGGGTTAGCAGGCTGTCAATTACGCTGCAATGGAGCTCCCTGTACCGTGCACGAACGTCTCCTTGAGCTCCACGGCCGCGCGGAGGGCCAACCAAAGCCTGGGTTTCATCGTAGACGCTGTCAAAGTTCCCCTTCTCCTGTTCAATTTGTCGCTGTAGCTGATCCACTCTGGCCAAGCAGAACTGCATATCAAAACCTTTGTTCTGAAGTATTTCAAAAACAACATCCGAGTAGGAGAAGATAGCGTGGAAGGTTTTCAACCAAAAGCTGAAATCGAAGCTGGTAAGGAGGGTGATGTATCCATCAGAGCAATGAACAGTTTCGTCATCAAACTCTGAGTGATGGTCTACGATGTGCTCGAACACCTAGTACGAGAGTAATGCTTAGTTTAGAAAAAACAACTATAGACCTCCAGTAAACACTAAGATTAGCTTTTCATTTAATGTAATACTAGCATAGTTCTTTACCTTCATGTTTTTATGAGTGGGTAGTTTCCAACACTAAATCATTTCTTTATTATTGTTAATATTTCCATTACGTTCATTGTTATTATTATCTTACCTCTCTCAATTCCCTGGTCTTCTCTGCCACTGTGCACACCAAGCGAGAATGAAAGCTCCAGCGAGTAGGAGCTGCCCGTGGAAGCCTATGCTGGCAAATATCATCCAGTAGCTTGGTGCGCTTTGCTGAGCGGCTGAAAAAGGTGGCCAAGCCAGAGAGGTGGGAGAAGAAGACCTTACACTCTCTTATCTTAGAAGCTCCCTTTGACAACACGAGATTTAAGATGTGAGCATAGCAGTGAATGAAAAGGGCCTGTGGAATTGTTTCCTTAATTTTCGCTTGCACCCCATTCAATCCAGAGGCCATAACAGCTGCTCCATCGTAGCACTGCGCGACCACTTTGTCAATACAGCCACTCTCCCTCAGGAACTCCAGCAGCCGTGTAGCTATGGCCTCTGCTCGCTTGTCCTCTGTCACATCTTCGTACTTGAAGAAACGCTCTTTTATCCCATCGTCAGTGACATATCGAAGCACATATGACATCTGCGCCACGTTGCTAATGTCTGTCGTTTCATCCAACATGACCGCGACAAAAGGTGTCTTCCTCAGCTCCTCTTTCATGCTATCCGTCATTACACTTGCGACAGCGCTGATCAGGTCATTCTGAATCCTTGAAGATGTGCCGGTAAAGACTGTTGATGTGGCGAGGTGTGTGTGCAGGTCGCTGTCATATTCTGCCACTAAATCCAGCAACTCTATGTAATTCCCCTTGTTTGATGAAGTTACACTCTCATCGTGACCTCGGAACGGCAACTCCTGCTTGCCCAAGTACACCACACAATTTATGAGGCGTTTCAAAATTCCTCGGTTCCTCTTCACCTTTTCATTATGAATGATGACACCCCGGCGTTGTTGCTCATCCAGCTGGAGCTCTATCCTGGTGTCCCCAAATGTTTTAAGCCGAATAGTAGCTCTGAGGTGACCTGAAGCATTCTGATGGCGATGTGCTGATTTGGATAAACTTCCTAAATCAGAATATCCATCTTTGGCCCATGACCCACTGTCCGCTCCAAAAAGCAAGCAATCCCAGCAGTACAGCTTTTGTTCCCTGGTTGATCCGGTCATCCAGTTGTATCTGGCGTAATTGCCGATATTAAAATGCCTCTCGAACCGTTTGGTTTTTTGAACCAAAATAAGCTGTGGTGTTGGTCGCCCTTTGGTAATTAACTCCAATTTATCCGTGTAACTCATTCTTGAAAAAGACTCAGTTAGTAGTTTCGCAACGATGTCATCACTATCACTAACGTGAGCCATCGTGAATGAACGTATGCTAATTATCTAATTCCTAGCTTGACCCGTTGATATATCACATGCATAAACTTGGCAGCGCAGCGGGCGGAACCTGTCATAAAGTCCGCGATAATAAAGCCCTCCCATTTAGAGGGGAGATATGATTGGTCAATTGGACTGTCACTTGACATTACTCTCTCGTTGAGTTTACTATAGCGGGCCCTCTGTGAATCGCAGAGAGGGCCAGACGAGCTTTTTTCATGTAACGGTTAAGCTGACCCTTCACATTCAAACAGAAACTGAACAGGCAGATTCGAAGGATTTATTTCTTTGGAAATGTTATTTTAAATACAATTAAATCAAGTTTTTTCGGTAAAACTAATGAAAAATATAACAAAAATAATATTTAAAAAATATATATTTAAAAAAAAGATATATTTTTTAAATGTTTTTAAATATTATTTTTTAGAATATCTTAGGCCCTCACAGAGGGCCTAGAGGGCCCTGACCGCTCGCCACTGGTTTCAATAGTGACTGGTTTACCATAGATATAGTCATTGAATTTTGAACATGCAAAGACCACTGCCAACAACTCTTTTTCGATTTGAGCATATCTGGTTTCTGTTTCAGATAGTGTACGCGAAGCATACGCTACAGGTTTTCCTTCCTGCAAACACGCTGCACCGAGTCCGTACTGTGAAGCGTCACAGGTAAGTGTCACTGGCTTGTCAACGTCGTAGTATAGCAACACCGGTGGGCAAGACATGCGTTTCTTTAAATCTTCAAAAGCTTTCTGCTGCTGTTCGTGCCATGTCCATTCTGTGTCTTTATGTGTGAGCTGCCGTAGTGGAGCTGATAGCTGGCTGAAGTTTGGTATGAACTTTCCAAGATAGTTGACCATCCCCAGAAATCTTTGTAAGGCTGGGACGTCTGCTGGCACTGGCATCTCCTTAATAGCACTTGTTTTGGAAGGATCTGCTTTGAGTCCTTCACTGGTGAAAACATGGCCGACATAGCCGACTTGGCTTAGCCTGAACTTGCACTTGAGGGGGTTAAGCCTTAAGTTTACCTCCCTGACCCTGTTGAGAAACTTTTCTCAGGTTGGCATCGTGCTCTGCAACATCTTTACCTGCAATAATGATATCATCAACGATTATTTCACAGGGGTATCCGTCGAAAATCTGTTCCATGGAGCGCTGGAACACCTCGCTGGCAGAATTGATTCCAAATGGCATTCTTAGAAATCTGTAACGACCAAAAGGGGAGCTGAAAGTGGTTAACATGGAAGACTTATGGTCGAGTGGAATCTGCCAAAAAGATCTCTTTGCATCTAATACAGAAAACATAGTTGCTTTTGACATGTGTGTGGCGACTTCTTCCACAGTACGCATAGGATGGTGTGGTCTTTTCAGAGCCGTGTTCAAGTCTCTTGGATTGATGCATATCCTGATTTCTTGTTTGTCCTTTTTGCTAGTGGCTACCATAGAGGACACCCAATCAGTGGGCTCTGAGACAGGAATGATGACGCCCAGTTCCTGCATCTTGTCGAGTTCAGCTTTGACTCTGTCTTTCATAGCCACAGGTATGCGATGTGCAGGACGAACGACTGGTTTTACATCTGGGTCGAGAGTCATGGAGTACGTCACAGGTAGCTTTCCAAGCTCATCAGAGAAGAGATCGCTGTATTCTGTTTGGATCTCAACTGAAAAATCATCGTCAGTGGGGCTTAATTGATGAACTGCTTCACTGAATGAAACTAGTCCCATCCGTCTGCACGCTCGTAGCCCAAGCAGTGGCAGGACATCCTCTTCCACAATGTAGAATGGCAGTGTGTGGACTTTTCCCACTAGGTGGCACTGCAGTCTGACTACGCCCGCAGTTTTGATTTTGCTACCACCATATGCAACAAGATTAGTGGATTTAAAACACGTCTGTATTTTTTCATCTCCTTTTATCACATTGAATGACATTTTTGACATAACATTGCACTTCGCACCAGTGTCTACTTTCATCTCGACTACATTGTCATTGATTTGCACTGTGACAAAAGCCTCATCATTTTTATCGATCTGTGCATCAGTTGCGTCAACACTTACTTGCAGTGTTACGCCGTCAACATAGAATGTTTCATCTGTAGTTGTATCAGCTTGATCAGGTTCTAGTTGATGAACTATCCTCCTGGGCCCTTGCTTGTTGTATGCTTGTTGTATGGAATTGCAACACTTCTTGAAATGATTCCACTTTTTGCAGGTATGACACTGTTGACCATTTGCTGGACAGTTGTCCCTCTTTGCTGCATGACTACCTCCACAGTTGTAGCAGTTGGAAATAGAGCTAGCTCCATTTGCCTGAGGTTTCCTTTTGTTGTCGTATTTTCGTGTTCCTCTCTGGTAAGTCTGAACTGAATCCACATTTGTGGCAGAGTGCTGTGGCATAGCTAGCGTTTTATTGTGCTCTTCAGTCATCTCATGGATCTGACATATGTTAACAGCCTTGATTAGTGTTAAATCACAGTCTCTCAGGAGCACTTTCCTTAAGTTGTCATTACTGATACCACAGACCAGTCTATCTCTGGTTAGTTCTTCATAGAGATTCCCAAATTTGCAGCTCTTTGCCTTGATCCTTAAAGCACTGACATACGATTCAATTGACTCACCGATTTTTTGATTCCTTGTATTGAACTTGTGTCTTTCCATAGTGACATTTGTTTGAGGGTTACACATCTCCCTAAATTTCCTTTTTAGACACTCCGGGTCTTCTTTAGACTCGGCATGAGTGATGATGGGCGCATCCTCGCCAGGACCCCTCACTTCAGCCGCATAGACGAAAGACCTCTCGCGCTCGATGGCCTCTGATCCCGCTATATTGAGGAGAATGTATGCTCGTGTCCGTGCTGGCTTGTCATAGTGTGCCGCCGCGATGAAAATGTCATATTCCTGTTCGAATACTCGCCAGTTCTCTGCGATGTTACCGTCAAAGACGAGTGGGTCGGGTCTCCGGAATCCTTCCGCCATGTTAGCTTAGCTGCATGCGTCGTGTTGGAGCAGGCTTAGTTGTCCTCTCAAACGTCACCCAGACGTGAAAAATCCGCCGTAAAAAAACTCCGGAGACTTGACTTCTGACACCATGTTTGATGTTCTCATAAACGAGTCATGTTTGTTATAGAACTTGGTTTAATAACCTTGATAGTAACGGAGCAACATACATACACCTGGTAGTTATCACAACACTACTCGTGTGCCGCATGTAGATCCCTACATCCGGTACGGTGTCTGCAGAAGGACCAAAGAGACCAAATGCGAATACTCTACAATTATTATTATTTTTAATGTTTTCCGATTTCATATCACATAAACACCATATCCCGACGTGCATTGCGGCGTGATTTTAGCCTATCAAAACCTCTGAAAAAAGAAATGTGTCTCTCAGAATCGAAAGAGAAAAACCTATGGGAAAACACAAAAGCATTGTACACAATTTAAACCAATTAATGTCGTATAATTAACTAGGATAAACTGATGTTTTTTTAGTGGATGAGTAGTGCAGATATCACTGGTAAATCATTTGATCATTGGTTTTATTATGAAAACGGCGTGACCGGAAATACTGTTTTCAACCCGTAACTTTACATGGAAGCTTGCCGCACGTTCTCCTGACGAAACCTCAAATCATCTTCGTAATATCTATCAAACTATAGATCCTACATATCGACTGGACGTGGATTCTAAAAGTACAATATATACTTCTCGCTAGAAATCTAATCATAAAGCGTTTTAATGGCCAAACTATCCTACAATTTAGGATTTTACAGAGAGGGTTATTTGTGAATAAACAACCCTCTGTAACGTTTGCATTCAACGGGAGCACTCGAGGCCGACACTTTTAAAACGTAATTATAGGTCGTATTAAGCGCTTGAACAAACGACATATTTGGTCGTAATAAGGGCTTAAAACAATCGACCCATTTGGTCGTATGAGTTGGAGGACTTGTTGGTTTATTGACATATCATATAGGCCTACACAACTGTGGTGTAGTTCTGCATTGAATGAAAAACTTGGGTCGCAGGTTCCTCAATAGTGCATTACAAGACATCTATCAATATTTTGTTGAAGCACTTATTTTAACTGATATTATACATAATGTATAATACTCTTATAAGATGTATGTAGATATTTCATCTCTGGCCTTGTCAGGTATTGAACAATCAATAAATAAAGAACACAGAATTGTTAAATATAAAACACAGAATTTGTGTGATTATGCTAAATGATTTACAAATAAACACCACTGCATATTTACAACTGTTACACATGCTGATGGAACGCAAATGTTCCAACTTGGGATGAATAAAGTATATCTTATCTTAAGCTGATCGATGGCTACTGCCATATTTGCAAAATGTGCCTCTGAACCTTGACAAGTGCATGTTTCAGGCTTATCAATTAATGTAATGTAATGTTATCAATTAACAACAGGGGTCACAAACATAAGACCAGCTGTTAAATAAAGCTCTTCTGACCTTAGCTGGCATGTGGGTATATATAGTAATACTGCCCATAATGGGCACAGGCAATGTTCACCCATTTATTAATTATATGTTTTAAATGTGAGTGTTTCCTGTCCCCTAAACCTCCAGGGATGTACACAGTTTAATACTGGCAATTTATTATTATGGGAAATACAAAAATGTCTTTTAAAACTACTACTCCCAGTAGAGACGTGCCATAGATAGAGAACATGTTGCGAAACAGAATAGCCAGCATGTGTAGTTCTGGGGACGGGGTGGTGGAGGGGGGGACGCGGTGGACCTGTTCAAATCCAGTTTTGGACAGTCTGCCGTGGTTCCATCCCATTTCAAGTGCTGTTCGAGAATCAGCGTAACCCTCAGAGCACACTCTCCAATCACAGAGCTTGAGGACTATCACGGGGTTTGTCAAACAGAGCACATGGTGTAGTCCAAATGATAGCTGGGGATTCTGGGTAGTGTAGTGTCTTCTGCCATCCTTTACTCCGAAAAAATATTTGTTTCTCCGAATCGATGGGGAAAAATACAAAAGCATTGCACACAATTTAAACCAATCAATGTTGTGTAATTAACAAGGATAATCTGGTGTTTTTTAGTCGATGAGTAGTGCAGATATCACTGTAAAATCAATCGACAGTAAGAGGAATACTTACTTCCGGGTGTACAATTCTCCGTTATCCAATGGGAATGGACGCTCACATTGCCTTTAAGGGCAGCCGACACAAACGAATGCCGTGCTTCCATGAGCGTCAAATACATTGCAATCAGTTGAAAGCTATTTGCGTCCCTTTATGACGCTGAAGGAGCCTAGGAGCGTCACAACTGGACGCCACGGACACTGACCAAACGTCGCTCCTGGACGCTTAGGGAGTGAGAGTGTGTTGACTGTGCCACTTTTGCTGTAACGTTGTAAATGGCCCCACTGTGGGACTAATAAAGTAATTCTGAATCAATGGGACTCGATTGTGATACTAATGAGGTTAACTTCAATCGTCAAACCAAACTGCTGTAATGTTACACGTCAGGCTAATTGTAGAAGCTGCATTAAAATATAAAAACACTGACAAGCCAAGAAAAGTCACAGATTTAGTGCTCGTCCAATATTAGAATGAAAGGAAATCGATCCCTTATAGCTTTTAATGTTATCATATATTAATGCTAATCATCAATCTCCAATGACATTGTGTAATTGTTTACATGACTCACTTATATTTGGGCCCTCTGTAAATCAAAAAATTAAAATGATGGTTTTCAAAACGTAACTATCTAATGTCTGGTAGATTCATTAAACATAAGTTGTATGGTACATCTATGTGTTCACATTTAAATTAACTCTAAATTTATATTTGAACACAAAGATCTACTTATTTTTGCATCTCGATCTCTACCATCAAATAGAGCTTAAATCATTGTTCATGCATGTTAAGGGTTAACCCTTGTGTTATGTTCACATTTCGCATCCTTTGGTAATGTTCGGGTCAAATTGACCCGGGACATATTTCAAGGTTTAAAAAAAATACAGAACTAAATTCAACATGCACAATTCCTTATATATATTGTCTTTAACTCATTCCCCAACAATATAAATGAAATATATGATTCGTTTTTGAAAATACACTTTGCTAGATCAAATTTAACAATGGAAGTGTCCATAATGTTTTGTGATAAAAATGTAATTTATGTTTTAAAAAAAAAGACACTGTAATAAAAACTAAGTTTACATTGTGCTCATGCTTTCCTAGGACAAATGTAAATGAAAGATGTTTTCATTAATGTTTATTATTTTTAATCTGTCATATAATAATCAAAGCCCTGAAGGAAATAAAGCAATTTAGCAGCAATTTTGGAACACAAGAACCACACATCCAAAAGTATTTGGCTGTGAAATATAGAGGGAATGAAACATCCATATAAATGACATAGAACAGATATAAACACAAAGCAAATAAAAACAATTAACAGTCACTATTCATAAAATACAGTATATCCGAAAAATATATTGATGAAGTGACGCTGCAGAACAGAACTTCTTCGTGTGTATAGCACAGATGTACTTGTTGCAGTTGCTGCATGTAGTCTGTGTCTTGGAGTCCTTTGAGGGTCCACAGACCTCACAGCTGGCTGTGGGGGTCTTCCAGAAGCTGACTGTGGGGGTCTTCCAGCAGCTGGCTCTGTGTCAAGTTCATCTTCCAATTTGCTGTCAAATTCTGAGTTTACCTCCACATTATCCTCATCTTCAGAAATGTCTTCCTGTTCCACTTCCCCGTGTTCTTCTAAAGCATTCCACTCACTCTCATCCATTATTAACTCCAAGGCTCTCTGAGCAGAATATCTTTTGGCCATTTTGTTGGTAGATAATTGTAGTTCTTCACTATACACTGTAATGGGAGGTTATGTCTCTGTTAAGTCCCTCCTCCGGCGTGCAGGTGCGAGGGGGGACAGTGCGAGAAAATGTCAAATGTTTATACATTTCTGGAAGATCTAACATGTTTATAATGTTCTGGGATAGTTTTGTGTACACACTACAAAGGGTAAAGATCAAGGGAAAACAGGATCAAACAGCTTCTCTATGCATACAATTGTGTGTGTGTGTGTGTGTGTGTGTGTGTGTGTGTGTGTGTGTGCGTGTGTGTGTGTGTGTGTGTGTTTCTGTGTGTTTTTCTCTGTCTGTCTGTCCTGGTATTGTATCCGCGTCAGATTGACCCGAACCTCTTATGAAGGACATAAATGCGTGGGGCATTTTCTCATAAATTGAAAAAAAAACAAACAATTCCACATGTCCTTCACAATAAATAAGCCCCGGCCATTGAGTTTCAGGTTAAACGAAAATATCCTCTTTTTTTTGTATTCATTGAAAATGGAAATCGGGTCAATTTGACCCGAACACCACACAAGGGTTTAAGCCTGGTTAACCTGTTGTGTGGACAAAAAGGGAACATAATGTGCATTTTCTAAAATTATGTCAAAAAAAGGCTCACAGGCAGCATCATGAACATGTTATGCAAAAACAGCAGAGCATCTATTCAAGACTGAAGAGAACATTAGATGGGTAAATATTAGGGATGATATAGTTTCCAAACCGTACTTTGCCGTACAAATCATTGAAATGTCTGGGAGTTTTTGCTTTACGCTGTGCGCGCTCCAGCGAGGGTGCATGCATATCTCGGTGGGCATGCACAACACGGCAAACCCCCCCCCCCCCCTTGCTTGCTGCCATGTTGGACAGGTCTCCCTTGAAAAACAGATCGATGATCTCAATGGGACGGCCTGGTTAAATAAAAGTTAAAAAAAAGAAAAATCGTGGTAGATTTTCTCAGTTTCACGGCGGTATTGAGACGTTTATTTATCGCGATACCACGATATTCGGTATATCGTTACATCCCTAGTAAATATAAAACGCAAACATATTGATGCAACTCATAAAAGGTCACATTTCACATAATCTGCTTCTAATTCAGTAAATAAAACACACTTTTTGCACAAAATCGCCCACATCCTCCCATGTTCCTTCCTTTCTTTCAGTGTTGACATTTTAACTTGGCTTCAGTACTTTCCTCTTACCCGGAAAGATATATCTCAGTTACTGTTGTTTTGCTAGTTCAGTCATTAGCCTGACATGCTCCATAGCTCAAGGGTAGTCATCGCCCTGCTGTTCCACACTGCACAGAGTGCTAAATAATTAACCTCTGCTTGTTGCGTCACTGCTAAATAAAGGTTTATAGTGTCCATTTGTGTGAGCCAAATGGACATCAGTGTGTCAGTTATACAAGGATTTAGCTTTATAGGAAGATCTAGCTGTATTTCATTGTAATTATGATTTGTTTCTCTTATTTGGCTTTCATAGGAGTGTCTTATGGTTAGGGCTGACATTTTGATTTGCATAGGTGCAGCCACTTATTAAAGAGCCTCTTCTCAAAAGTAATGTCTAAGGAGTTGCTGAAGCAAAATAACACTTAGTTCTTTATTTATACATTTCTAATTGGAAGCAATTTAGCTCCATGCTTGATTTCATCGTCTGTTCTTCTGCAGAGAGTGCATTAAGAGAGTTTGAGCTATGAATTATTGTCCAAGGGTATGCTGAGAGCAAAGGTAAAGTGATATGCAGATGAGGAATGTGAGACAGTTTTGCAACATCTGTCAGCATGTTTCATGGTGATCCGTCCCTTTGATCCTCAGGACTCTCAGCTGCTGTGTACATAACTCACAATGTGAACTAATCCGACCAGGAGCATGTGCTGACAGCGCCTGAGTTATTCAAATGGCCTGCTGCTTGCTTTGTCCAGCTGGATTACTTTAAATATGCATTCATATTTTTTGCAGCCTGCTGTTACAGTGATGAGTGTAAATGCATGTGTGTGCTGTTTGCAGAGTGGCGAGAGGAGAGAAGCCGTACTTTCCAGCCTGGTCAAATACCTGGGACCTGAGGCCAGGTCTTTCATCCACTACGAAGAGAAAGTAAGTGACAGATGACATCATTGTTATTTATTTCCTGCATTCCAGACGGGAGGGACATTTTGGCTATTTTGTTTGTTTATATGTCAGAGTATTTATAGCTCATTAGTGTAGTTTTATCTATACTTGACAAATAAGTTGGGAAGAAAAAAAAAAGTTAATGAGAAAATATATTTTTTAAATTCTGTATTAGAAACAGCTTAGAGCCAGTGTTAGGCAGTTAAATCATTTATAGGGTCATAATTCCCTCCCTCATATCCATTTTATATTGTTGTGAAAACAAATCCTCCAAAACAACTGTATTTCTTTAAGTGTCCCGCCAATAATTATGTTTTACAAGCAACATTCATTTTGCAATATATTAGGTGCTTTCCAGTCTTGTCAAATACAGAAGCCGCATCTTTCTTCCACTATGAAGAGAAAGGAAGTAGTTCAGTGAGAGATGTCCAATATAAAAAAAGAATAATGCTATTTAAGTTTGAGGCAGAATTGTAAATCACGACTTTCTGCATTCTTAAAATGGGAAAGCTATTTTGTGTAGCAAAAGATTGAAAACCTGTCCGAGTATTTATAGACCTTAAGTGTAGTGTTATGTATACGTAGCGAACCAAAAACAAAAATAAACCCAACTTTAATTTTGTATTGAAAGCTATTGAGAGCCAGCATTAGGAAGTTGAATAATTGATAGGCTCATAATTCCTTTATAATATCCATATTATATTGCAGTATAAAATAACCCTTCAAACAACTGTATTTATTCAATTGTCTAATCCAAAACTTAAAATAATTCACTTTACATTCAACATTATTTATCTTTGCCAAGTAATAACTATTACCAGATGGAGATGTAATGCATTATAATGTACTATAATGTAAAGTACCATCACCAAATGTTGGCATAGTCTTGATGCCGAGATATTGGTAGCATCCCTAGCACAGACCTGAGTTAATCACAAAACTATTGCTTCTCATTTTTAAATGCCGCAATGCAAAGCTATAATCCACCTTCATCTACATGTGGCGCACCAAGGTTTTAAACAAAATCCATACACAACAAAGGCTCCATTGAAATGTCAAAAATGGTTATTACCACAACTGGGTACACCAGATTATAAATGACGTTGCCATCCTAAATCGTTTTGATAGTAAGGTAGCATGGGTTCACAAATCGTATATTTGGGAATTGCTCAGGGACACAACAGAAGGCAATTTATGCCCTACGACGGATGTGAAGGCAAAGCCTTAGAGACAAACAACAAAAAGGTGACTTTGCTGCAGCATCCCACAAGGAGCACAGTGTGGGAAACAAACAATAGATCTGCTTTGCTGCTAGTAGCACAGCAACCTCCCAAAAGTGGAGGCTCATTAAACCGTTTATGCCAAATAATAAAACAAATAGAATACCAAATGACTAAAAAGTTGGCGTGGCAAATCTGCGATAGAGAAGCAGAACTCGTGTGAAAAGAACATATATATTCATGTTGCGCCACACACACTGAATACAGAAGTGCTACTTTGGCCCATTAAATGATGCCGAGCACACATTGGTAGACTGTGAAACAGCACATTAGTCATGCAGACATATGAGTTCAGTCCCCGGACACTTCATCGCTGAAAGGCAAATTGCCCTGAGGAAATTAGGCATTTATGTTAAGGGGGACATCACAATTCCACTTAGTAGAGATTCAACAGGAACCTTCATTTGAAGAATGCAATAAGAACCACTCAGAGCTTTGCGAAGAGAAAAAAAAACCCCGGTAGAATTGACAGTATAGTGTTGAGGGACACAAGTGGCCTGATTTAACGTTATTCAAAGTGAGTGTCTTAGTATTTCATAATAATTAGGTTTGTACTCGTTCAACTATTTATAATTAAGTACATATCTGAGAAGTCACAAACATCATTTTAATTCATGTTGTGTATCATGCTGTAGTTATTTCCATATGAGGAGCTCTGGGTTTCTCAGAGCAACATCGTGTGTACTGCAGTAGTTACACATTATATTCAATGCTACATGATGCAGCCGGTGTGTGTTGTGCTGCCAACTAAACCGTGTGAGACTGTAAAAGTAGACTGGATGCATTTGATTTGGTACTCTGAGGCATGCAATGTTCTCTGACATTACTTGAGCATACATTCTATTGGCTAGAAAGACAAGGTAAACTTAACTAATGTGCATTTATAAAAAAGAGGAATAGTCTTGCTTTTAAATGAGTCTTTTTAAATGCCATTTTATAATATGTTTCTTAATGTCTTGCACTTTGAATTGCCTTGTGTTGAAAGGTGCTACATAAAGAAGCTTTATACATATATACATTTATACAGAAGCTGCACTGACACCAATTGATTTCTCCAACTAGTACAGTAATAATGAATTAGGGTTAAATCCAAGCAGCAGGTTGGAATCTGAGCCGAAGGAGTTTTTGGCGTATTCAACCAAATAAGCAAATTCAGAAATAGCCACTTTCCTCACTGATGTCTACATTCCTTATGTAGGTCATACAGAGGCATCATTATTACAGTTTCATAACCATGTTAAGGTCCACAGAGTCACTTTACCATTGTCTGACCTTTAAGGTGTACCCACTTTTGTCATTGCAGTGACAAGCCGCTCCTCTGGGTTTAGCATATATTCGCCTACCAACTTGTCTGGCAGGTAAAAGGCTTCATTCCACTCGTGTGTATCTCCACGTTAGGAGAAAAGCATGTGTGTTGTCAAGTCAAAATGTACTCATTTAATTTTTAGTAAGCAGGCTACAGTTTTAGAATCAACTTGGAAAAATACATGTATGGGATAATGTGCAGAGACACGGGGATGTTTGTTGTCCACAGCTAAATATACATTTACCAGATTTCTTTCTGTCTGTTGATATGACTGCAAATGACTTAGTCATGTACATAGAAAAATAAAACTTATTCAACTTACAGTAGAGTACATGTATTGCAATATATGTTTTACTAGTGTGTCTGTGAGAGAGATACCAACAAAATAAAGGAATCTGGTAGGTAGAGTGAAAATACAACAAAATAAATGAGAAGAAACTAAACAGTATTCTGTTGATTTCAATGTCGGTAAATCTGATACAATTTATCGGTTTGATAGTGAGAATGGACAACCTCTGAAATGTCCAAAATGATAAATCAGAAGTATTCAAATAAGCCGTGGATGAAATACAAAAATGGCTATTTTACACACTATATAATTTTACTGACATCGTACTAAAGATAACGAATCACAAGGCGTTTGGAGGGGGACAGATGTCAGTCGTGTCTAACAGAGGCCCTGGAATATGGTGTGCTTTCATGAGCTGTGCTATCTTATAATAACAAACATTTGAAGAGTGTGTTTCAACAAGCCCTGCCTTTGTGCCGTGTTTTTAAATGGGGAGGCGTGTGGTGCAGTGGATTGTGCGTTGGTGTTTGGACCAGGGGGTCACGGTTCAAACCCCACTGCATGCATGCTGTTGTGTCCCTGGGCAAGACACTTCACCCCAAATTGCTCCTGTGGGGATTGCCCACAGCATTGAGTATGTAAGTCGCTTTGGATAAAAGCGTCTAACAAGTGACATGTCATGTAATGTAAAAATGGTACAATGTTAACGTCATTGAACTTTTCTGCTGTACAGGACTGGGCTAAGGAGGACTATAGCGGTGGCTGCCCTGTTAATGTCATGGTGCCAGGGCTGCTAACATATTACCACCCCAGCCTGAGGAAGCCCTGTGGCAGGTAATCACCCCCTGATGACATACAGCATCACACCTTTCCTCCACGAGTCACCTTTCCTCCAGGCTCTCAATGGTGTGAGTAAGAGTGGTTAAGTAGTGGAGTAAACCAGCAGGCCGATCTTTTCAAGAGCTACATTTGTATAGGTCAGTAATTGTAAACTACATTACATGAGGTAATTACTGTGGTTGCTGCATACTCAAGCTATTTTCATACCTTAGAAAAATGTAATCAGATCATTTTAAAAGGTAAAAGTACGAATACCACAATATTGTAAGGCAAGGCAAGTTTATTTATATAGCACCTTTCAACACAAGGCAATTCAAAGTGCTTTACAAAAATCGAAAGACATTACGAAAATGGCATTTCAAAACAGTCATTAAAAAGAAAAGATAATAAAATAAACATTAAAAGAAAAAATACATGGATAAAAGTTACAGTGCAGTCTAAGATATGAATAGTTCAATTAAAAGCAGTGGCAAAAAGAAAAGTCTTTAGTCTGGATTTAAAAGTAGTCAGAGTTGCAGCGGATCTGCAGTTTTCTGGAAGTTTGTTCCAGATATTTGGAGCATAATAACTGAACACTGCTTCTCCATGTTTAGTTCTGACTCTGGGGACAGAAAGCTGACCAGTCCCTGAAGACCTGAGAGATCAGGATGGTTCATAATTTAGCAAGAGGTCAGAAATGTATTTTGGGCCTAAACCATTCAGTGCTTTATAAACCAGCAGCAGTATTTTGAAATCTATTCTTTGACACACAGGAAGCCAGTGTAAAGACTTCAGAACAGGAGTGATGTGATCCACTTTCTTAGTGTCAGTGAGGACTCGAGCAGCGGCGTTATGAATCAGCTGCAGCTTTCTAATAGATTTTTTAGTGAGACCTGTGAAGACACCATTGCAGTAGTCGAGTCTACTGAAGATAAAAGCATGGACAAGTTTTTCCAAATCCTGCTGTGACATTAGTCTTTTAACCCTAGATATATTCTTTAGGTGATAGTAGGCTGATTTAGTAACTGTTTTAATGTGACTGTTGAAACTCAGGTCAGAGTCCATGACTACACCTAGATTTCTGGCTTTATCTGTCGTTTTGAACATTGCAGACTGAAGCTCAGCGCTAACTTTTATATGTTCTGCCTTGGCTCCAAAAACCATTACCTCAGTTTTATCTTTGTTTAATTGGAGAAAGTTCTGACACATCCGGTCATTGATTTGTTCAATGCACTTACTCAGTGTTTGAATTGGAGCATAGTCTCCTGGTGAAATTGTTATGTCAATTTGTGTGTCATCCGCATAGCTATGGTAACTTATTTTGTTGTTTTTCATTATCTGAGCCAGTGGTAGCATGTAGATGTTAAAGAGAAGAGGCCCCGAGATGGAGCCTTGAGGTACCCCACATGTCATATTTGTCAACTCAGATGTGTATTTACCTATAGAAACAAAGTTTTTTCTGTCCTTTAAGTAGGATGCAAACCAATTTAGAACTTTTTCCGAAAGTCCCACCCAGTTTTCTAGTCGGTCGAGTAATATGTTGTGGTCAACAGTGTCAAACGCAGCACTGAGATCTAATAATACTAACACTGATGTTCCGCCACTGTCTGTGTTTAAGTGGATGTCATTGAAGACCTTTACAAGAGCAGTCTCAGTGCTGTGGTTTGGACGACAGCCTGACTGGAACACATCGAAACAACTATTTCAATGCAAGAAATTACTCAACTGTTGAAAAACTACTTTTTCAATGATTTTACCTATAAATGGCAGGTTTGATATGGGCCTGTAATTGTTCATTACTGAAGCAGCTAGATTATTCTTTTTTAAGAGCGGTTTAATGACTGCAGTTTTCAGGGCCTGTGGAAAAACACCTGAGTGAAGAGACTTGTTTACTATATGAACTAGATCTGAGGCCATGCAACGAAAAACATCTTTGAAAAATCCTGTTGGAATAATATCAAGGCAGCAGGAGGAGGATTTCAGAAGTTGAATAATGTCCTCTAGGTTTTTTATCATTAATCTGATGGAATTGTGTCATGGTGTTTGAATTGATTTTAAGTGGACACAGAGGCAACACATTTGCTGTACCTGATGCAGAGCCACTGACTGCTTGTCTGATTTTCTGAATTTTGTCAGTGAAGAAGGAGGCAAAATCATTGCACGCCCTGGTGGACAGAAATTCAGAGGCTACTGACACTGGGGGGTAAGTTAGTCTGTCGACGGTAGCAAACAAGGCACGTGCATTGTTTTTGGTAATGATGTCAGAGAAGAACGATTGTCGTGCGTTTTTCAATTCCAAATTATAAAGGACAAGTCTCTCTTTATAGATTTCAAAGTGAACCTGGAGATTTGTTTTTCGCCACCTACGTTCAGCTTTTCGACACACTCTTTTTTCTGCTCTCTTCCGTTCATGGCCATGAGATATATCCATAGAGATATTTTCTTCCCAGTCACTTCCTTTACCTTAGTTGGAGCAATGGCATCTATATCATTTTGAATTTTTGAATTAAAATGATCTACTAGCTCATTTACTGAGATGTTAGCAGGGGCAAGTGTGGAATAAAAATTCTGAGTAAACATTTCCCTAGTATTTTCAGTTAAATATCGCTTTGTGGTTACCTCTTTTTGAACATTTTTGTGAACAGAAATAGAGCTCTCAAAGAAAACACAGGAATGATCAGAGAGTGCAACATCAGTCACCACAACCTTAGAGATATTCAGACCCTTTGAGATAATTAAGTCCAGAGTGTGCCCCTTATTGTGCGTGGGCTTCGTCACATGCTGAGTCAGTCCATAGCTATCAAGAACACAAAACAGTTCTTTAGCCCCTCTGTCCTGGGGGTTGTCAACATGGATGTTAAAATCACCAACAATGACTAGACGGTCAAAGTCAATACACACTATAGACAGCAGTTCAGTAAAGTCATCAACAAAACTTGCACAGTATTTGGGTGGTCTATAGATATTTAGGAACAGAGCTCGAGAGGAGCATTTCAGCTGAAGGGCCACATATTCAAAAGAAGCAAAGTTCCCATAAGATGTCTTCCTGCATTGAATGGAATCATTGAACAAAATAGCAACTCCACCCCCTTTCTTATGCATTCTTTCCTGACTCATAAAACTAAAGTTGGGAGGGGTTGATTCGATAAGAACAGCTGCACTGTTATTTTGTTCAATCCAAGTTTCCGTTAAAAACATAAAATCAAGATTGTGCTCAGTGATAAAATCATTGATTAAAAATGTTTTTCCTGCCAAAGACCTGACATTTAATAAAGCTAGTTTAAGTTTGTTAAACACACTATCAGTAAGATTTTTTGTGACGAGCTGTGGCTGACATGGAATCACTGCTAAATTTGATAAACTCACACAAACGTTTGAGCACTTCCTGTTTCTAAGCTGATTCACCGCTCTTAATCTATTACCTATCAACACAGATATCGGCAAAGCTACTGGCAGGCAGGGCCCCGGCATGTCCTGGAAAGAGTTGAGAGTGCCATACGCCCTTGAGCCTGGACCCAGCACATATCAGTAAGAGTTTGTTGCATTTTGTACACACACATCCTTATCAGGCTTCGGAGACTGCAGATGCTTTCTGGAAGGGAGGGGAGGTGGTTGACGTAGGCACAGTGATGGAGACGGGGGAGATGGTGTGGGGGTAAAGGACATGCTGCCAGGGGGGGGGAGGTGGTTGACGTAGGCACGGTGATGAAGACGGGGGAGATGGTGCGCGTCTCTGCGGTGATTTTGGTGGGCGTCATTGGGGAGCGGGGGTAAAAGACATGCTGCCAACCCTGCGTATCGCCTTAGTTTAGTCTTTGAACTCCAGGAAGGAATCGGTGCCAACCCTCTGTATCTCCGTCGTGTGTTCAGCGATCTCCAGGAGGGTGGGCGAGGGTGAAAGGGTGAACGGAGAGTAGAGAGAGCTGTGGGGTGAAGGAAGAGTATCCTCAGAGGTGATAGGGGGGGTGAAGGGCAGTGGAGACTCCTCCATTTGTCTCCCATAATCAAGACATTCCTCAGGCGGGTGCAGTAATAGATGTTCAAGGTTTTCTGAGCGATGTGTTGTGTCTTTCTCTTGTTTTGATTCCTCTTGTTGCTTGTCCTTGGCAGAGGGAACAGATTGATGACGTAAGCAGTTGAAGACGTTAGAGATAAACAATTTCACTCCTGACTTGTTCAGACAAACTCCATTTGCCTTAAAAAGATGTCTGCGGTCCCAGAAAAAGTTAAAGTTGTCAATATAATTGACAGAATGGTCAATACAGACAGTTGAAAGCCAGGTATTCAGTGCAAACAATCTGCTGAATCTCTCCACTCCTCTTCTGACTGGCGGTAGAGGGCCACTGATGAACACCTCTGCATTTAGGGAGCTGACAGTTTCCAACAAACATTTAAAGTCTTTTTTCAGCACTTCTGACTGTTGTTTCACAACATAATTTGTTCCAATGTGCAGTACCACATTCTTCACAGTCGGATGTTCAGCCCCAATATGCAGGATCTTCTCAGCCAAGTCAGAGACCATATCCTTTGGAAAACAGAGTACGTTGGTGTTGTTCTTACTACACAGACCTTTTACATCTCTTACAGCAGAGTCACCCACAATCAGAGTTTCAGGCCCAGTCGTTAGCTTTCCCTCTAGCCTTTTACTTTTGGAGTAGCTATTGGTCTTTACCCTGCTGTGTGAAGAGGACAGGTTATCCAGGTCATCAGAAAGAGATCTCCGGTTCTCGGTCAGCAGAGCGTATCTGTTCTGGATTGGCACAGTTGGTGGTTTAGGAGGATTGTTTGTAATTCTCCCTTTAGCAGATGTCCACGTCTGTTTCCTAGTAGGAACAGGGGTTGAAGAGGCGCTCTTCCTGGGTGATAACAATGCAGGCCAGCCGGTCGCATCACAGATTTCAGAGCGCTGGGCTCTGCCTGTTGTTCGTCCTCCCAAATCCCATGGAAATGATTTACTCTTCGGCCTTGCACCCAGAGAGTTCGAGGGAGGACTACCACTTGTAGATTTATTATCCGGCACACAGCCCTCCTGTTCCTTGGAATCCTTGTAGCTGCTAACTAGCTTTGAGTTAGCATGCCTTTGTCCATTATTTTGCAACACTGGTAAAGTGGTGTCATTCCAACATAGTCCATTCACTTCCACGTTAACTTCCAACCGTTGCATTTTCATTTCCAACACGGCCATCTTCTGTAGAAGTTTGTGGAAGTCATCTGTAGAGAACGGAGGCATTTTGCTGCTAACTAGCTTAAGCTAAATAGCATGCAGTAGCATACAAGGCTTTCGCTGTTGCTAGGCCACGCTACTGTAAGACTGAGGTCGTCGTAAACATATTGAAATATGGCTGAAACCCTCCGTCTATTTACAAAGAATAACTGTCCCAGTGATAGTTAATGTCCAGGAGCCGCTGCTCGAAAAAAGTAAGCAGAGGCAAGAGCAAGCAGAAAAGCGTCTGCACTGTATGAAGGCTCCATGTAAGTAAAACTACTGCATTCTTTTTTTTTTTGTATGAGTAAAATACAAAAGTATTAGCATCAATACTTTAATATTATATAAGAACTATGTATAAGCTTAAGATCCCAGAGGAGAAATTCTGTTTTTGACTTATTTTGCAATTACACACATAGGCCCAGATACACACACATAATAATTCCTTTACATTTATTATAGCGCTTTTACATATTACACATATATCATACATGCAATGGTCAGATACTGTGGACAATACCCACAGGAGCAAGTTCAGGTGAAGTGTCTTGCCCAAGGACACACCGGCTTTACAGACGCAGCAGCGGCGGGTTTCACCCCTTGAACTGATGATCATTGCACAGCGCACTGCGCCACACCGTCCATCTTCACGCCTCGAGGTCATCGAGGCGCTTTTACAAGTACACATTGGTATTATACATGTACTGTGGACAATACCCACAGGAGCAAATCCGGGTGAAGTGTCTTGCCCAAGGAAGCAACGGCCTGACGCAGTGGCGAGTTCCCCAGCACTCCCCCTTGATCTGATGATCTGATGATCGGATGCACAGACCACTGCGCCACCCCGTCTTTGGACATGCACAAAAGGACCAATACAAAGGGCTAGTGTTCTGGTGCTGGGGAGCAGTTTGGGGATTTGTGCCTTGCTCAAGGACACCTCAGCAGTGCACAGGAGGTGAACTGGCACCACTCTGAATACCAGTCCAACTCTGTACTTTTGGTCCGATTTGGCCTCAAACTGGAGACCCTTCGGTTCCCCAGCCAAGTCCCTACACCGCCCCAAAGATATATTAAAGTACCAAAACTAAAAGTTCTCATTATGCAGAATGGCAAATGTTGTTATAATGTATACTTATTCTGTTATATAATATAATTATTGATCCATTATTGTGGACATTATTTTAATGTTGCAGCTGGTAAAGGTGGAGCTAACTTTAATGAATTACATTTATTTTTTAAAATAAGGTAAAATAATCTACAATTATATATGATAATTCATTAGTTGCTTTATATTTTTTCATCAATACAATTAATCTGTAAGTAGCTAGTAACCTATGAAGTAAAAAGCGCAATACTTTCTTCAAGATTGTAGAGGATTAGAACTATGAATTATCATACAATGGAAACACAAAATTAAAAGTACCTCACATTTGTACTAGATTAAATGTGTTTACAACTCGGCAACCAGGTATTACTTTACTACCACCGAATGCCTTAGACCAGGAGTGTCCAAACTTTGTTCACCGAGAGCCACATACAGAAAAATATACGAAGGGGCTGGGCCCCTCACTAGAGGTGAGGTATATTGCCTCATAAGTTCAGTTATAACTTATAAGTTAGCAAAATCAATCAAATGTAGGTCAATGATGCTTGTGAGTGTTGGCAGCTCATCCCTTACAACAGAAGCCTCAGATTGATTATAATAAGGAGAAAGAGGAAGGGTGTATTTCAAGCTTGTTATGTAAATACGTTATTGGGCTTTTTTCTCATCAACTAAGATGTGTCAGAAAATGTTTCCAACTTGAATTGACTGAATTTATGTGAAAAGTGTTCTTATTAACACATGAATACTACTGTGTAATACATTTTTACATTTATATTTAAGAAGTACAATATAAGATAAGCAGAAGTTTTATTTGTGGGTCAATTATACTTTTTGAATTTACTGAGGGCTGATTCAAAATGGTCCACGGGTCGCATTTGGCCCCCGGGCCGTCATTTGGACACCCCTGTCTTAGACCATGCAGTCATGGGAGTGATCCTGCCTTCACTGTACACTTTAATATTTAAAGAAGTAGCACGAGGTGGTCAGCAGTGGTGTCCTCATAGAAAAGTGTCCATTAATCAATTTCTAATGGGCTGTTCTGAGAAGCACACGGCTGAGGGGAGGAAAGAGAGGTGGGGAGGGGGGAGGTCCAGGTAATGTATTTCAGTAATGACATTAAGTCCACGGGGGAGCAGAGGAAGCTCATTACATAACGTTACTCAAACAGCAGCATTAGGCTGCGGCCCACGCTCCTACCCCATATAGAAAATGGATCCTCAAGGACACGTTGTGACCTTGACACGATTCCAGCGCGTGAAATGAAGGCAAGCCCGTCTTTGGTTAAGATAAAATGCTGCTGGTGTTTCAACGAGTTGTATTTAACAGCAAGGGAGAGTCCGGTTAATGATGGGATGTTGTGAGGGGTATGAATCTCAATGCAGACCCACTGTCGTAAAAATATAATTAGAGTAATTCTCCGAGGTGGAAGCCAGAGAGCTCAGTATGTGAGGCCTTTACAACGAGGAGCTTCCAACTGAATTGCAGGTGTGGTTAGTAGAGAGAGTGGAAACAAGAATGAAAGAAAATCTGCCACGAATATATTGACCCTAGTGGGTTCATGCTTTACTTAGTTACAAAATGCTGTTGGAATAAACTCTTCACAATTGCAAGACTTTTATTTGTAAGGATTCTGTAATAAAGAACTACAATACAATATATGTTTGGCTGCTCAAGGATTAGCTCATTCAACCCATGATACACAGGCTGCTACAGAATACATGTTGAATGTTATAAAAACTTTGTTCCATTATACACCTTCCTCTGATAATTATAACTGGGGATCTCGGAGGGGCTTCGGGTTGTTGATCTCTGTGTCAACACGGTCAGGTTTGCATCCATCCAGCTTTTCAGGATTAGTCCTTCTCTGCTCTCTTTAAAAAGGGCAGCAGCAGCAGCAGCAGCAGCAGCAGCAGCAGCAGCAGCAGCAGCAGCTCTGCTCCTCATCCTGAAACACCCGAGTGATTCCTCAGTGAGCCCCTTGTTATTAAAACCGTAGATTTGCACTATGTTCAAATCATTCTTTAAACCAGGGCGTCTGCTTCTTTAAAGGGCAATGACTGATGGTTACTTCCCCATTGCGTGAATCAAAAGGATTGTAAACCAACAAACAACAGCTCAGCATGAGTTGATCAACAACAACGCATCTGTCCCAAACAAAACGGTCACAGCACTAAAGTATTTGTACTAAAAACATGTGCAGGTCTTTATGGTTCGTCTATAAATGGCATGTTTAAAGTCGATAAGGTTCTTCTTAGGTTTCTGAGCTGCACTGTTTACATTATTTATGGTATAAATATTAACTTTTGTTTACTTATGATTACCATTTGGTGTAAACAACCAATAACCTCTTTGGAGTCGATTATTTCTCCCTGTTTAAAGGCGGCTTTAAAGGGTGTCTATATTAATGTATCAGGTCTATACCAAATCTGCTGCTCCATTTGGCTTTATGGACCTTTAGAATTGAGTTTCACTTCATTGTTTAGCTCACTATAAAGCAACTTTACTGATATCCTCTTTGCAAGCTCACAGCTCTCATAGTTTCCAGACATAACATTCAGCTGTTTTCTGCAAAACAGCTATAAAAACCACCGTACGTAACAGCAGAGAGACACAATTAGTGACTAGCTGGTGAACAAAGTGGAGCATAAAGCAGCTCTCGAGCCAGATATGTCCTCCAGGAGATGGTAAAAGCAAAACATTTAGATAAAGTGAGTTCATATTTGATCTACATGTACAAATGGGCTCTATAGTGCTGAATAAGCAATGGTTTCATAACAAGTTGGTCGATAAATTATAAAAAAAGGGAGATTATTTAAGTTTTTTTATTTCAATACTACCACAATCTACTATCCTGATATAGGTTATGTCATATTATTTATCATGTTATTAAGAACATCAATGCATAATTTACATATCAGCTTCAACTGAAAATAAGGATAAATAGTGAAGTTTATATTTTTGTAGAAACAATCCAAAAAGGATATTTCCTCAAAATACTTTGCATCAACTTTTCTTGGAATTGTAAACAAGATAGTACGTGCTTCATTCAACACCAATGCAGATGACATCATTCTGTATTAAAATGTGTAAATCTACACTTTTATTTGGATATGATTCCAATAAAAGATAAATGATTGTATTGCATTATCGCCTAGCCCTGTTGAGTAGCACTGAGCAGCAGTGAGTTACTCTCACAACACATTTGCCTCAAGGTATAATCTCAAAGCAACAGCATCCAAAGCGTCCAAAGTGATGAACACAGAGAAGCTGCGCACACATCTCCTCCTCCTGTCTGCCAACACATTCAATATGATTGTGAAATGCCAGCACAGAGGCTGAACGAAACACATTTGTTAATTCAAAGGACATCAATTAAAACAAAAAAAAAGTGCCTTGTTGATTTTCTTTTCCAAGGACAAAGTAAACAAGAAGCAAGTGGCAGGATGCTTCTGCAGCCAACAGACAAGTAGACAAGTGTTCTTATCTTTCAATACAACCCACGCCGGCTGAACCTTCTGACACAGTATACCAACAACGAGTTAACATATGCAAGATCCCACAAGGAATAACAAAAACTAAATTACTCATTTATTTCAATTATAAGGAAGATGTGAACTGCTGTACCACCACCCATATCCTAGGGAATAACGGAGCTTTCCAAAACACACAAAGATTAGGCAGTGTGTGGGGCTGTGAATTAATTTGGTTAAACATCTACTCATGATCATGACACTAAGACACTACCACACAGATGCATCATGGGACTTTAGAAAGTACATCAAATAGAGAACATTTCTCATATGGGTTACTACTGACAAGACTGTGCAGTAAAGGCAACCACAATGAACATTTGAGCAGAATCAGAACATCTTTTAAAGAGACCCTATTAGGGCTGTGCAATTAATCGTATTTTAATCGCAATTACGATGTTGGCCTGCCACAATTACGAAAACAACATAATCGAAAAAAACAATTATTTAGCTTTGCTAGGTTGTGACAGTGCACTAGAACATATTTGATCTAATTAATTTTAGTCTAATTTATTTGTAGTTATCATATTTATATATGTTTAGTAGCTTGTGGAAGTGCGCTCCAAAATATTTGTTGATCTTGTTTTTTGGTATTTATTATTTATTTAAATGTATCATTTATTTAATTTATTTTTGTATTGGTTTTTCAGTTGAATTATACGTTCAGGGTAATCAAGAGTTAAAAAGATACTGTTCAAATTACTATTTGTTTTAAAGTTCAATAAATGGATGTTTTCAAAGTCAATGAATTTATAATTTAATAATCGTGATATCAATGACAAAAATAATCGTGATTATTGCCATAATCGAGCAGCCCTAGGCCCTATTATGTGTAATTAAGTCATCTTTAGGAAGGATAAAGAAACATTAGGTATACTGGGCTTTGTTTGCTGATTTAGGCAACTACAATTCCAGTCAGTCAGGCAGTTTACACAAAACATCGTATTTCCAGATACAGTACAGCCAAGAAAAGGGCAGGTTATTCCAGACAACGCTTCACTCACTGTGATCAAATGCTTTAGAAGGTTTATGACAGAAAAGAATGAAAGCTTTCATCTTCCTACAGTCTTTGTTCGCACGTAATGTGACAACATGCAGCAGTTTCCTTCTAAATGCATTGTGTTCATCTGCTGTTATAGTATCTGACTCAGCCCACTGGGAAATGAGATTAAAGTGAACACAGCACAACAGTCTGTATACAGTACAGCGGAGGTCAACATGATATTCCACGAGCTCAGAGGGATTGTTTTATCTTTATCCGCCCGTTTTAGAGAAGAGATTAATCCTTTACTTGTGCAGTTTTTGGATATCCTCCAAAGTGGAGAGCAACATGTTCATGTGCCAAAGCAACGTATTAAAACAAACATTACTGCCGTTTCACTTTTAAGAATGGTGCAGGAATGAGTCCTAACACTTGGGAATGGGTTAGCATGTTGACATTTCCGGTTTGCTTGTTTGGAAATCCCATTGCATTGAAGTTCCTCGAGCAGCCTTGTTGAATCTGGTCATCTCTCACTCTTCTCAGTATACCGCTGCTGCTCGTTCTCCTGCCACCTGATATGCGGGTTGCTGTAATGTTTGGGGTGATTGAGTTCTCCCTGCATCCCTCCTGCCTGTTGTTTTGATTTCCTTACTTGGTAAATGCATTGCTTTCCCTTTTCATTTTCATACATTATTTATTTATACATATATATGTAAGTAAATATTGGGTCTCTCTTAGCTGCTGTATAAGTATGGCACCATACATGTGTTGAATACAGATCCTACTAACATCAGGCAACTTTAACAATCTCTACTTTTTTAAAGTTTCAGTTTGAGGAGATCAATCAGGCCCTTAAGACCCTCAGTGGATCGGAAGGAAACTCAGAGCTTGTTGACATGTTACTAAAAAGGCCTTTTAGTCTGGGGTCATCTTCTGGGATATTCTGCTGATGAAGTCTCAAGTGGCATCCTTTCGCAGGCCGGTCTGTACACTCAACATACTTCTGAGCATTTGTCATCGCAGCTGTGGCACAACTCTTCACTTCTGAGCGCTCATCCATTACTGAATAGTAAGGGGTCCCTTTGTGAAATCCGCTGTCCGCCTTCCAGCATGAGAGAAGTGTGTGAACTCGGTACTCGGGGACACTTCTTTGCTGCTGAGGACTCTGCTGTTCAGATAACATAAATTAACCATCAAGGATGCTGGCCAGATTAAAGGTGCTAAGGGAGAGCTGTTCCTCTGATGGATGATCAGGGGTGGGGGGGGGGGGGGGGGGGGGGGGTTGGTATAGCAGAGGAGCCTTGAAGTTTGCCACCACTCAAAGCACGTCTACACAAGTCGGCCTTTACCCATTGAAACACGTTAATACACTGTTCACCCTGACATCAAGTATAGATAGTAAAGGTGGGCAGTGGAGGCACAGACTGGACAATGGCTCTGAGCCTCAGCTGCTCCCTGGATAGACTGTATACTATCCCTCAGATGATAAGTGAGTGGAACATCATGGAGCTTTGGCTTCCCTCGCATTAAAAGAGATTAGATTTTTGCTCACTGCAACGTAGGGCGCAGAGTCTTACTGTGAAGACAGCTAGTTAGCTTTGTTTCCATGGTTACCTTGCCTGCTTTCCTGTTTCGCTTCTTACAACACATCTATCTCGGTCGTTGCGCTTTGACACGACAGTGCCTTCGGGTCCCAGTTTACATCACTGGAACATTGAAGTGAAGCACAGAGGGTCAAGCCACAGATGATGTAGAGGCAGCTTTAGTGGAATATAGAAATAGTTGCTGTGAACCTGACGCTTAGGTAGCCATGTTCGTTTAGCTTCCTATAGTAAGGCGAGGATTATGGATCTCCCGGGACACATGTACCACATACTGTGTGATTACACTCAACACAGCAGTCATGAGTAATCGGAAGTCACAGGGGCTCACAGGGCAGCACGGTGGAATACTGTAACCCCCTTTCTTTCTTTAGAGGCCGTTAGCGAGCCCTTTTCTCTTACATGAAATGACACGTTCAAAGTGTCCCTCGGCTCCATAAGACCATGCCATTACATATGATCATATCCATCAGAGGCTGCAGGGTGGTCGGACGAGGCGCAGAAGCTTGTAATCTCTCATATTCGCCTGTTGTTCTGCTTCTCTGTTCGTTACAGGTAGAGTAGCCGCCCAAGGGAGGATCACATTGAAAGGCATTATTCATGTGGCGCTGTGACTCGGCTCCACCTCACCAATAAGTTATGGGTCATAGAAAGGAGCCAGAAGATCGGCCCTACATCTCTCACCTCTTGCCTCTGTGGCCATTGAAGTGGGTCTTTCAGAACAAGCAGATAGCATGCTGCTAAGCTGCCCTTAGATGTGATGTGTTTTCACAATGTGACTGGTAAAAAGCAACTAATTCATCATCTTCAGTTTTTCCGCCATTGTCTTGAACCTTCTGGGGGGGCTGGCAGTTGGCAGCAGCAACATCCACTTCCATATTCTCCCTCCGAAGCTTCAACTCCTATCCCTTTTTCTTCTGTCTGTTAAACAATCAAACTCAGAATTGCAGCTTCTTGCCAAGAACAAAGCCCTGTGGACTGACGACAAATGCTGTTACCATGGTAACAGCATTTGTCGTCAGAGATGTATTAGCTTTCTAAAGACGAATTCAATGTCATGGCGCAGAATACATGTGAACAGAAGCATTGTGGCTTTTCTGCTTTTTCTAGCGAGCTTGTTGTATCAGAGATGTGTGAACATGGAGCATCTCGACAGACAGAAAAGGGTAAAAACAGTTGTTAAGAAAAAGCTTCATATGTGAACACTGGTAACTGGTAATGTAAATGGCTTCAAATATTATATAAATGTGCTAAAAAGCATACAACCAAAGCCTTTTCAAACAGCAAGACAAAGCCATGTGTTTAGTAAATCTCTCACTTGTATTGGTCTCCAGGATCCACTGGGCAGGCACGGAGACGGCCTCCCTGTGGTGCGGCTACATGAGCGGGGCGGTGCAGGCGGGTCACCGGGCGGCTCTGGAGGTTCTGGCTGAGCTCTTCCCCACGAGCCTGACTCGGGAGGAGCAGGACGCTGTGCAGAACAAACCCTCTGATGAAGGTGCAGCCAAGCAAACACCAACGTCCAAACTCCGCTACCTGGGCACCAGCAAGGCTGTGGTCATAGCAACACTGGCTGTAAGTGCAGCTGTCTTGTTGGCACAGAATCAGAATGCAGTGCTAAATACCAAAGCTTATTTTACAAATGCATTTACAACAACAAGGCATAATATATTTGTATTATAACGCAGACCTGAAACACAGGTTTGCTTCCCACCTGTATGGATTTAACATGGAACAAACTACATAGTTGTTTCAAAGGGCTTCAAAGAAAAAGTGTTCTCTCTAAGGATATGTTTCATCTTATGGTCCAACATTTCAAATGTAGGTTGTGTTTTGCAGGCTTAGAGCTTCAGAGCGACCTTGCTGTGTTTAATCCACTTTAAAGCACAGTGAGCTTTCGGCATGCCTTGCATTGTTTCCCAGAAAGCCATAAAAGCCGCCTGTGAGGCTTGGAGCGGAGCCACACGCACGGTTGTGCGCCCACAAAACCACCAGCAGACGTTGGAATGAGCATACGATGGATGAACTGGCCCCACAATGATAACGTCCCAGAGAAAGTGATTTCATCGCTATCACTGGATTGCACGGTTGATTGAAAGGATTTGTGTCAGTCCCTGTGTCTCTCGGAGAGTGTCTCAAATGCCCACTGATCATTGGACGGTAGTCTGTGACTCCATTGGCGCCACGGCTTGCCATTTGTCTTTGTTATCAGTAGCCTGCACTGGATCAGCTGCCTGTTCTCCCCAGGTTTCACTCAACCCAGCTGAATCTAGACCAACAGCACAACATCTCCTCACGTGTGTGAGTGTCTAACTCCATTTGATCCCTGATGTTCTCATCTTTTGTTCAGTCAGAGTAATGATGTGGATTTGAGTTTTAACAATCATGTAAAAATACAAAAGATAGTGTTTACCTTTCGACCCCTCATTTCATGCAATCCAGTTTACTAGACTATTGTGTGGATGACTAATTCTACTTCATTAACTATATAATCACACATTGCTCAAGGCCTACTGTCAAAGTTTAACAGTGCAAGTAAAGGACAACATTGCTGTTGAAATCTCAGAGAAATATAAATAAATAATAATAAATTGTAGATGAAAACATGTTCACATTTCACCATCGTCACCTTGATTTTGTTCAAAGTTCCATAATGCGATTTTACTGACAGGAAATGTGAAGGAAAGCACAGCGACACATAGCAGCCTGCATCGTTCTATACAGTCCTATAATACCAGATGCCAGCGTCCTTCACAGTAGAAGGACATCTTCACAGTTTGACTAAATGATTAGCCAAAAAACGCATTCATAATTGCACTGATTGCACAGACGGGGACATTCTCATCAAACAGGGTCCTCCAGAAAACCTTGGAAATCACCGGTAAGGATTGCAAGTAAGTAAAACAAAGTCCACTGAGACTACACAAATGTCTACCGATGCTTTTAGAGCGCAGAGATAATATATAGATAATTCATTAAATCAATGATTAACCTCACAATGAGTGTGTCAAATGTAGGTGTCGTGCTTATTAGCTGAAAACGTGTTTACTTGCCATTTTTCCTCCCGTGAAATATGAATTTGACAGCCACAGTCGCTTAATAGAGCCACTTTTTCAAAGTAAATGGATGAAAATAGCTCTTTTATGATGTAACTGACGATCATAGATATGCAGAGCTGAGTAAATGTCATTTCATCTTTTAAGGCAAGGCAAGTTTATTTATAGAGCACTTTTCAACGCAAGGCAATTCAAAGTGCTTTACAAAAAAAAAAAAAAAAAAAATGAAAGACATTAAGCATTAAAAAAGAAAAGCTAATCAAATAAACATTAAGAAAAAAATACATGGATAAAAGTTACAGTGCAGTCTAAAATATAAATAGTTCAATTAAACATTACAAGAAAAAGTACATGGATAAAAGTTACAGTGCAGTTTAAGATATGAATAGTTCAAATAAAAGCAGCGACAAAAAGAAAAGTCTTCAGCCTGGATTTAAAAGTAGTCAGAGTTGCAGCGGACCTGCAGGTTTCTGGGAGTTTGTTCCAGATATTTGGAGCATAATAACTGAACGCTGCTTTTACCATGTTTAGTTCTGACTCTGGGGACAGAAAGCTGGCCAGTCCCTGAAGACCTGAGAGATCTGGATGGTTCATAGTTTAGCAGGAGGTCAGTAATGTATTTTGGGCCTAAACCATTCAGTGCTTTATAAACCAGCAGCAGTATTTTGAAATCTATTCTTTGACACACAGGAAGCCAGTGTAAAGACTTCAGAACAGGAGTGATGTGATCCACTTTCTTAGTGTTAGTGAGGACTCGAGCAGCGGCGTTCTGAATCAGCTGCAGCTTTTTAATATATTTTTTAGTGAGACCTGTGAAGACACCATTGCAGTAGTCGAGTCTACTGTAGATAAAGGCATGGACAAGTTTTTCCAAATCCTGCTGTGACATTAGTCTTTTAATCCTAGATATGTTCTTTAGGTGATAGTAGGCTGATTTAGTAACTGTTTTAATGTGACTGTTGAAACTCAGGTCAGAGTCAATGACTACACCTAGATTTCTGGCTTTATCTGTTGGTTTGAACATTGCACACTGAAGCTCAGCGCTAACTTTTAAACGTTCTGCCTTGGCTCCAAAAACCATTACCTCAGTTTTATCTTTGTTTAATTGGAGAAAGTTCTGACACATCCGGTCATTGATTTGTTCAATGCACTTACTCAGTGTTTGAATTGGAGCATAGTCTTCTGGTGAAATTGTTACGTACATTTGTGTGTCATCTGCATAGCTATGGTAACTTATTTTGTTGTTCTTCATTATCTGAGCCAGTGGTAGCATGTAGATGTTAAAGAGAAGAGGCCCCAAGATGGAGCCTTGAGGAACCCCACATGTCATATTTGTCAACTCAGATGTGTATTTACCGATAGAAACAAAGTTGTTTCTGTCCTTTAAGTAGGATTTAAACCAATTTAGAACTGTTTCCGAAAGTCCCACCCAGTTTTCCAGTCGGTCCAGTAATATGCTATAGTCAACAGTGTCAAACGCAGCACTGAGATCTAATAATACTAACACTGAAGTTCTGCCACTGTCTGTGTTTAAGTGGATGTCGTTAAAGACCTTTACAAGAGCAGTCTCAGTGCTGTGGTTTGGACGAAAGCCTGACTGGAACACATCGAAACAACCATTTAAATGCAAGAAATTACTCAACTGTTGAAAAACAACTTTTTCAATGATCTTACCTAGAAATGGCAGGTTTGATATGGGCCTGTAATTGTTCATTACTGAAGCATCTAGATTATTATTTTTTAAGAGCGGTTTAATGACTGCAGTTTTCAGGGCCTGTGGAAAAATACCTGAGTGAAGAGATTTGTTTACTATATGAAGTAGTTCTGAGGCCATGCAAGGCAAAACATCTTTGAAAAATCCTGTTGGAATAATATCAAGGCAGCAGGAGGAGGATTTCAGAAGTTGTATAATGTCCTCTAGGTTTTTATCATTAATCTGATGGAACTGTGTCATGGTGTTTGAATTGATGTTAAGTGGACACAGAGGCAACACATTTGCTGTTCCTGATGCAGAGGCACTGACTGCTTGTCTGATTTTCTGAATTTTGTCAGTGAAAAAGGAGGCAAAATCATTGCACGCCCTGGTGGATAGAAATTCAGAGGCTACTGACACTGGGGGGTTAGTTAGTCTGTCGACGGTAGCAAACAAGGCACGTGCGTTGTTTTTGGTAATGATGTCAGAGAAGAATGATTGTCGTGCGTTTTTCAATTCCAAATTATAAAGGCCAAGTCTCTCTTTATAAATCTCAAAGTGAACCTGGAGATTTGTTTTTCGCCACCTGCGTTCAGCTTTTCGACATTCTCTTTTTTCTGTTTTAACGGTCATGGCCTTTCTCCATGGAGATATTTTCTTCCCAGTCACTTCCTTTACCTTAATTGGAGCAATGGCATCTATAACATTTTTAATTTTTGAATTAAAATGATCTACTAGCTCATTTACTGAGGTGTTAGCAGGGGCAAGTGTGGAAGAAAAATTCTGAGTAAAATTCTGAGTAAACATTTCCCTAGTATTTTCATATATGCCATATATTTTCATATATGCCATTTTTGTCATTTTGGTTAAGAAAAATCACTTGTTATATTATATTTTGGTTCACACTAGAAATATTTTATATTTAATTTTTCGACATTCTTTTTACATTTTGAAAAAAAACGTTTTGAACATATTGATGCAAAGATCTCTGCTATTATGAGACCCTCACAGTATTCCAGTCCCTTTTCAGAACTCATCTCTTCTCCTCTTGTCTACTCATAGCCCCCCCCCCCATCAATCCATGCCGGTTGATCAAGTTTGATAGTCCTATACCCCCCACCCTAACCTTCCCTTATATTGTAAAGCGATTTTGAGTCCTTGAAAAGCCCTATAAAAATATAATGTATTATTATACTGACAGGTATCAGATCTTGCCGTGTAAAATAATCTTCCTGAGAGGTGTCACTTGTGATGTAGTCTGTGTGGTCCACAGTGAATGTATTCCTGACAGCCACAGGTGATAAGAATCAAAGGTTCCCATAGAAAATGCATGCGGGTCATTTTTGACCCACATGAAGCTTGGGTAGAAATACAAAAACTACAATTTGTTAAAATGTAAATTTTAAATGTGAATGGCATGATATCCAAAACATGTTTTTTGAGGAATAGCTGGAATATGAAATGATAAAAAAATGTATTTACAAAGATACTTCAAGAAAACCACCTCACCGGGTCAAAAAAGACCCACTTATGCATCTAAGGGTTAATATTAATTTGCCAATGGATTCATAAATATGTCATATTACTTGAACATTATTTAGATAGGGACAATGACGTTCTCTTTGTTCATCCATGACGCAGTCGTGCGGAGCTACATCAATGTGGAAAAGGGCGTGGTTGAATCTAAACTGGGTTGGAAAAGCAATAGAACAACTGAACAACCTTTGCAGGCTACTTTTTGTCTTTGCAGAAAGCCCTAGAATGCAGTGTTTCACATCAAATCTGGATGATGACAGATGCTCGATATGTTGAAGCTCCCAAGATAAGCATGAGTGCAATTATAAATGTTTCAGCCCCTGAAAGCTTTTCAACATGGCACAAATAAAAAACAGAATAGCAGCCTCAGCATATTTCCCCCTATATCACCCTCTGCTCTGCACGCTGGACTCTATTTGTTTTTGGATAAGGGATGAGGCTGTAATTACCGTAGCCTCGACTTGTCAGAGCGCTCGCCTTAGCGTTTGCCTTCAGGCCATAGCATCAACTTTAAAAATTCATACATTGCTGCAGAGTAATCAATATCTGTGACCATAAACAACTCTTTTCCAAGTGAAAAACCAACCCTATTTGTTTAAGTTGATGTGGCGATCATACCATACAGGTCATGCTGACAAGTACAAGAGTACTATAATGCAATTCAGCAACAACGGAATAAATACAGCCTTTGTGAAGCTTATAATGTTCATTTAAAATGATGTCTGCACCGGGTTGATTTTACTCCGGCAATTGTGATTTTAGCCTGCATTTTGTAGCATTGTTATGCTAATGTTCTATCAAGGGCCTTTCAGTTAATATGTTGGCATGTGTTTACGTACAGTATGGCCACTGCTTCTCTTTGCCAGAGAAGCTTTCCTACATTTGGGATATTGTGCGAATGAATGATTTGTTTGTGTTGCTGTGATTGTTTGCTTCAACATTTAAAAACTTGTTTTCGTGCAAACTGCATGGTTCCACGGCACTAATTGGCTTCCATTTATAACAATATTCTTAACTTGTGTAATTTAGAATTGTACTCTTACAACAATTGTGGTCTGAAATGACGTGCAGTTTAAATTATTCACTTTCTAATTGTCATTCATTAAAAAGGAAACGTCAACATATCATCATCTTTAGATACAACTATTTTTTTATAATCAATACACCTTATCCGTCCAAGTTCCTTTGTTCTTCAGAGCCAAGTATTCAAATTGTCAAATTCTATTTTAATTGCTTCTTCAGAGCTGATATAAAGCCAACTCATTAGGTCAAACGAGCATAATGATATTGTCTCAAATTGACTGACAAATGTATAAATATCTCAAAGTATTTTGGCGCAATGTGCTATCAGCTAATATTGAAACACGTTGTAATGAAACTTTTGATTTAGAACTCTTTTTCTGTAATCTTTGGTCTAAAAATCAACATTGTTAGAAAAGTAGAAAGAGCCAGCTGCAAAATTAATCGTTTTTATATCATAATGTTTTCAAGGGAATATTACACAAATCGCAGGGGACGAAGATCAGGTAGTCAGGATTGTAGACTGATATAACAGCATGATCCAATAATACACAAAGACATCCCAGAGAAAGTGAGTTTCAGCGTTATCACTCGAGTGCACAGCTGATGGAAAGGATTTCTGTCTGCCCCCATTTCTCTCCTAGGGAGGATCTCACACGCCCACTGACCACTGAACAGTAGTCTGGCAGTATGGCTTCCTATTTGTCTTTGTTATCACCAGCTTGCACTGGATCATCTGCAGCCTGGTTTCATTTAAGCTGTTCCAGGCTGTGTCCAGGCCAACAACCCAACATCTTTATATACAGTGCAGAACAAATCTGATTTCCACTCAGATGTACACGTGTTGGACACGCATACGACAACTGCATGGCAATACTGTGAATATAGCCTCAGAGGGCTGTAAACAAATAGAAATGACCAAAAGGGCACCCAGAACCTAACTACAACTCACATTTATGAATACACAACAAGTGGTGGAAGGCAACTATGCCTATTTACTCAAGTACTGTACTTAAGTACTCGTTTGAAGTACTTGTGTTTCAGTTAAGGGGCCCTATTATGCTTTCCTTTCCTGTAGTGTGTTGTATAGGGTTTTTTGCATGAAAATGGTCTGCAGACAGAGGCCAAAATGAACTCTAAAATATTACTTTATACCACTGCTTCAAAACATTTGTAAAGGGTAATCATATATTTTACTCCACTACATGTATTATAAGGCTTAAATCACCTTTTAGATTAAGATGTAGCATTACAAACATGGGATACACTTTTCACATAATGCATTTCTAAAGATGAAACAAGCGGAATAAATGTTTGAGGCACACAAATGTTCAATTATCTATTACACAAACTTCTAAAAGTCCTAAACATGAATACATTGGGGTTAGTCTACACCAGTTAAATTATACTTGATGCAACAATTGAATACTTATTCTACCTCAGACAATAAACACGCAGCTCTATCCAGCACCAAGGACAGCGACAGTAATGAATAAAAGCAAAGGAATGCATGAGCAAGTACAAATTCAACCACAGCAAAAGAACAAAAGCTCAGTGATGCCAGCGGTTTATAAAAAGCAGCACTCACCATTAAACGAGCAGGAGGCGGCGAGGTGTCGGTGCTTTGTGGAGATAACATCTTCACACTCATTATTGTTCTTCTAGAACTTTCAGATGAACTTAGAGTGTCTTCCGCAAATTAAACAGGACTCCATGGTGCGAATGGAAACTTCTTCTCAGTAAAGAAAAGAGAAAGTTTGAATGCAGCAGCAGTCCAGGTTTAAGGCGAGAGTTAACGAGCTGCATGCACCTGTTAAATGCTAGCAGGTAAGGGCTAGCTTCTTGCTAGCTTCGCTGGGACTAAAGAAGCGATTTTCTTCACTTTCATTTTCTCAAGTGTTCCAACATGTGCTGCAACGTCTGACCATATGCAGCTGTTATATACATTGGCAATAGATAACATGTAACACGTCTATTATCAGCGCTAAACTGCTAGCAACCTCAACTAAACAAGTGGGCGTTAGTGGACCTCCCTCCACATGAATTAACACCATGACTATCACCTGTGTGGACAACATCGCATGTTCCACTATGAAGCTCCGCCCCCACCAGCACAAACGGGGCCTGTTGTTATATATCATAATGATCAAGGCCGGTCCTAGACAATTGGGTGCCCTAGGCGAGATTATGATTTGGTGCCCCCACCCCTCCAAGCAATACACAATAGAATATATAAAGAATAAATGAAAAATCTCTGCAAAAGACCAATACAATACAAAAACTGAAACATATTGACATGTTGGTTATATACATTATTGTGATTGTAGTCATGTGTTTTTATTACATGTACAGCACTTTGGCTCACCAAAAATCGCTTCTAAATGTGCTATATAAATAAAACTTGATTTGATGGTTTCAAATGTATTCATTATTGTATGAACATGTTTTAATTGGGGGGTGGACTTCACATTATCTAGGGGGGTTCCGGGGGTATGCCCCCCCGGAATTTTAGTTTTTAACATTTTAAAGTCAAATGCTTCAATCTGGTGCACTTTGAGCAGAATGACTAGAGACTAGATCTAGGGGGTAGCTCTAAACACCATATAAAAAAGATCGGTTTACATTTTAATAATCAAATAAGTATGTGAACATAACCAATAAAATACCACAGCCAATAACAAATAAATGTAACGCATTTTATTTTATTTTTTAATTTATATCTTATTTTACCAGTTAACATGTTTTTATTCGTGCATTTATTTTTTTAAATCTCCAGTTTTAAACGATATTTTTGGTTTACTGTCCTATAGTATACATTGGAATGATTTCAAACCTGTTTTTATTTATCCTAATCATTTTAAAGGTGTGCCTTGGAAATATTTGTTTACATGAATTGTGATCAAAACATTTGAGACCCACTGAGATAACATTCAAGAGTCCTTTACCTCACTGAGCTGTAGTTATCAGCCTCAATCCAACAACAATCTGTGGTACCGATGCGCGCCCTCTCTCTCTCTCTCTCTCTCTTGCTCGCTCGGAGGCTCGCTCGCACTTTGGCTGTGAGCTGCGGGCGCCTGATAAGTCAACATCCCCCACTTTCATCACTTACAGCGGCCATCGTACAGGGCAAATGAAAAGTGTAACCGTGTAATTGTGAATGTTGTTACATCAAGGCTGAAAATTAGGATGAGACAAAAAAAAAAATGTCCCTCCAAGAACTACCAGCGCCCCCCCAGATCTGGCACCCTAGGTGACCGCCTATGCCTATGCCAAAGACCGGCCCTGATAATGATCATACATTTTTCTAGAATCAGGCTATTTATCAGTGTTGGTGAGTGGGTTGCTCTGCGCGCACCCCCTGAAATTGTGAGATTGATACGTCTTTCTCCCTATTCATGTCTATTGAACTAGTATGTCATATATGTCCCTTAATGAAACATTCCCTCATAAATGTTGGTTTGATTGCAAAGAAAATTAGCAAGTAAGTGGAACAGTTTCCTAAAGTGCAGGCCCTGCTTTGGAAGAACCACCAGGGAATGGGTTTAAACATATTTTAAACAATGTGTTTATTCATTGTTTTGTTTTTTTAAATAAGTGCAATTTCTATGTACATAACATAAATATTTCCATTAAAAAAAGCCACATCAATGCTTACTGGACCTTAAATGAATTCCCAACACTCCTTTGTAGTTTTTTTTAGCATTGAAGTGTATTCCTGATCCTGTCAACAGAATGAGGGACAACATAATTTCAATTTAAAAGGATTTCAATTCCACAGAGGAATTGTCTCCAGACAACACTGAACATGGCCACAGCTGAGCCGCATGCTAACAAAGCAACAACAACAAGACTGCAAACCAGGACAGCTTCAACACCGTGGGTCTCGCGCACCGACGATCCGGCTGGGTGAAGGAAGGAGAGACTCAGATAACACACATATATTTGCAAAAATACGTTTTTTATTTTTTTATAATGCTCTAGATATAAAATAAACAACCTTTAAAGCTCAACTGAGCTTTGCCAGAGCTCCAAGCCACGTCACATTCTTTAGATAAAGGATGAGAAGTGTTCATATAGGGGGGTGAGATGGAGATAATAACAACTGTCAGGGAAGTTTCTGTGGTTAGTTGTGACATGTTTTTGACTGATGGTGGTCACAGTTGCTTCAGTCTTTTGCCTATAGGATCCTAAGTAACTAAATACATCCGTACAGTTCTCAGCTTAAAGAGGCCCTATTGTGGTTTTGGGGGGTTTTCCCTTTCCTGTCGTTTTTTATATAGATCTTTTGTGCATGTAAATGGTCTGCAAAGGCTATCATCCCAAAGTCCCAATCCCAAGTTTCTCTCCCACATGCTCCCCCCCTGCCTGAAACACTTTGATTATACTCATTTGATAACTTCTGTAACTTAATGATATCACTATGTCACTATGAAATAACCCTGCTATGTGCAATGCTGCTACTTGTTTTTTAAGATACTTATTTGTCTTATTAAATGTTGTTTTACTAACGTGTGCTTGTCTTTATATTTAATATGTTAGCAGATGTTTGCCCTTTCTGCTTTACTGCTGTAAATGTTGGCGCTGCAGGAATAATGAAGGATTTCTGATTCTTAATCTGACCAATGAAACCACTTACCTCAAACAATTGTGAAAAACAGCCCCCTTTTTCTGCTCTGTGACGATGCATTTGACATTTGAATTCATTGAGCTTAATAGGAAGTAGTACAGTTGCGTTCACCCATTAAGGAACACTTTGTGTGCAAAAATAAATAAAAACATGTTGTTTTCACTGGAGAGGAAAGGTATGACAAATGATACTCTAAAATATATATTAATATAAAGAACTTGAGTAAATGCACTTTGTTACAGTTCGCCTCAGAGTAATTCCATCTTTGAAATTATTAGTTCCCTGTCCATGTCTATCCTACAGCTGAGCTCTCTCTGCTCGGGGAGAGGACATGACCTCTTTGGTACTTTGAATTCTGCTGCTTGTTTTCTGAAGGCTTTAAATGGGCTGGATGGCACAGACCTTCTGCTCATTACTTCATAGAAAACTGTAAGTGATTCCAGAGAGAGTTCAGGCTTTTCAGGATACAAAGTCTCGACAGCGGAAGAGCCTTTTTAATTCAAATCTGCAACGTGCTTTTAATTCTCAATTGGTCTTATGCATGGCCATGAAAGTCATAATGTTGAATCAGACCTTTTGGATTATCAACTCTTTTTATTAGCGCACAGCATTCAGTTTCATCGGATGCACATGGATGTTTTCAGCCTTGATTTACTGATGAACTTGACAGCATTTGAATTTAGCTACCTGATGTATTCTTTTGTTTTCAACTATGTGGAATACGTCCTTTTTTTAATGAGTTAAGTTTCAGTGTGTTTTCAAGCACATAATAATAATGATTTGTTTTTAATAATTCAAGGCTCAAACATCCCAGTCCATCTAAAGAATTTCAGTTAATTTAGCTAACAACATGTGTACACTATTCTCAAGCACACAAGTCCATGGTAACTGCAGCAAACACCCCTGGACTTCAGCTATAACAAGAGAGATGACGGACATTAGGTCAAAGCTCTCCAACCCTGTGAACACCACAGTCTGTTACTTCCAGAGAAAACCCACAGTTTAAGGGGAACAAATGGGAGAAACCTCAGGGAGAGCAACAGAGGAGGGATCCCTCTCCCAGGACGGACAGACGTGCAATAGATGCCGTGTGTAAATCGAAGAGATAATACATTTTACAGCATATAGACTGAATGTTAGCAAATGCATGTGTCTGTAATAAGAAGATGAATCCACGAAGATGTCAGCTACAATCCTGTGGAAGCCATCAGGGAAGCAGCATGACGAGACCCAAGGCAGGACCACAGAGACAGGTTCAGCCACGACCCGAAGTCCACGACTTAATCCAGAACTCAGGATAGAGGATCCAAGACACAGGACTACAGCAAGAGGATCAGCCTCGACTCCGGATCCCGGCGTAGATATAGATACAAAACAAGATAAAAGATTTGGCTGGGTTAATCGGAACAAGAGAATACACAGACAGAGAGGGAAAAGGTCATTGGATAAAAGTTATTCTTGATAACCCTCTAGAAAGATCTCATGAACTTCCCCATTCAATCTATCAAGACCCGAGCAGTTCTATTAGATATAGGATAAGAAACAGAGTGGTGAATGATATTGCGGGTATCTTAGACAAAAAGCAGAGCTGTGCAGCTCTATTTATTGACCTTTCCAAAGTGTTTGATACTGTCGATCATCGCATCCTGAAGCAGAGGCTGGCCAGTATTGGCATATCCAGCCATGCAGTGGGGTGGTTTGTGAACTACCTCTCTGAAAGGTCCCAATGTGTTCAGTTTGATGTGCTCACTTCTGAGTGGTTAAACATTACACATGGTGTACCACAAGGTTCTGTTTTGGGTCCACTATTATTCTCCATCTATATCAACAGTTTAGGTCAAAATGTGGATGGAGCAACTTTACATTTGTATGCGGACGATACCGTGATGTATTGTGCAGGTCCCTCAATTAAGGAGGCTGCTGTTAAATTGCAGGCTGTTTTTAATATTATCCTCTCTGAAAAGCTTCTTTTAAATGTTGATAAAACTAAGGTAATGCTTTTTTCAAAAGCCAAAAAGACACCGGAGACCACTTTAGATATTGTTACTGCGCAAGGAAAAGTACTTGAAGTGGTTGTCTGTTATAAATACCTTGGTATCTGGCTTGACGATTGCCTCTCTTTTAAACTTCAGGTCAATAATCTGCTTAGAAAGCTGAGGGTGAGGCTAGGTTTCTTTTTCAGATACAAGTCCTGTTTCTCGCTTGAGGCCAGGAAAAGGCTATTCTCTGTGACCTTTTTACCTGTGCTGGACTATGGTGTTCTGATCTATATGAATGCACTTGCCCATTACCGCCTATCACAGTGCACTGAGATTTGTTACAAATTGTAAAGCACTTACTCATCACTGTACCCTGAATGCCAAGGCAGGTTTGCCTTCACTAACTGTACGGAGGCTCAGTCACTGGTACATGTTCATCTACAAAGCCATGTTGGGGATACTACCATCTTATATCTGCTCTCTGATCACACAGGGAGTTGCAGGTAGCTATTGCCTGAGATCTCATGATGTGGTTTTGTTACATGTGCCAAGTGCAAGGACAAGGCTTTTATGTGTGCAGATTCAATTACATTGCATTTACTCTTGCTTGGAACAGTCTTCAAAAATATTTGAAACTGAGCAAATTGGTTCCACTGCCTGTTTTTAAAGCTCGGATAGATGCAATGATACTTGATACTGTTGGTACTTGTCAATGTCTCTAGGTATGTAAATGTAGCCTTTTAAATACGATGTCCTTTTGTGTTATCTGTTGTTTTATGTTCATGTTGTAACCTACTTGCTGCCATGTTGGACAGGTCTCCCTTGAAAAAGAGATCGATGATCTCAATGGGACCACCTGGTTAAATAAAGGTTTGAATGAATAGCTATTCAAGTAAATGTTCTTTCTCTCCAACACACTCTCCCCCCCCTGACTGAGGGTTACATACTTTATTGTAGTCCTTTACTTCAGTAACATAATGAAATCACTACGTAAGACTTACATTATATTGAATAGCGATACACTTTGTAAGTGATAGAGCTAAGGGGTCAGACATTTCTAAGAGGTTGACAAATCACAACAGAGCCGGCCAGCTAACCAATCAGAGCAGACTGGTTTCAGACAGAGGGTGAAAAGAGGTGCCGAAAGACCTTTTTGAACACTAAAGCATGTAAACATGTCACAATAGAGACACAGAATACAAATATGAAAGAAGTATTCACTTTGGACAGCCTCTCATTTTTTTAAACATGACGTGCTGAGCCGCAGTCAAAGACTGGCAGGAACGTACAGTCCTGAGTCATGAGTGGAAAAGAGTAAGTACTCCCTAGTGCAGGACTTTTGAGGTGAAGGGTGATTTATCCGCATAATTTTTAGGCTATGGTGTCTGAAGTCTGGCAAGTATGCTGAACAGCCACACTTAGTAATCATTGATCGTGAGTATGGGCTTGGATTTTAATCTATTAATGCTTGAAAATTGTGAATTTGGTCGCTGAACTTTTATAACAAAATGTTGCTTGGCAGAGGACCCTGGGCTTTGCGTCGGGTAATATCACAGAACGCCTTCTCAAATGCATTGACCTTACCAACACTGAAATGTCACTCCAAATTACATGAAAAACTTGTCAGCCCTGAATATGGCAATCATGGATAGAACCGACAATGTAAAATAACTGTAATTGGGCCCGATTCAAATTATTTCTTCGTGCCTTGCCTCAAACACAAGCACATACGCACGGTACGGACACATCCTCTCCAGACAATTGCTATGTCATTACGGCCAAACCCACAATGTAAGTCCCTTCCTCAGACCAGCCTGTCAGCACCACAGACAGCAGCCAGAGAGCATATATCAATGTTAATATAACAGCCTGCCCTGAACTGAGCAGCCATTTGTCATTCCAGACACAGATTACAGTGAGTGCACATTTTGAAACATATGAGAGGTACAATGAGGCTACTTTGCTAAATATTGAAATCATCGATCCCCAACTCATGCTATAGAAGTTTATAATATTGGCCTTTTGCTTAGTAAAGCCTTAAAGGGGCCCTATTTTTTTTTTTTTTTTTTTCTTTCCTGCAGTGTATTTTATAGGTTTATGTGCATATAAATCAGGGGTGTCCAAACTTTTTTCACGAGGGCCACATACAGAAAAAATATACGAAGGGCTTGGCTGCTCACTAGAGGTATATTGCCTCATAAGTTCAGTTATAAGTTAGCAAAATCAATCAAATAGGTACATTTTGCTTGTGAGTGTTAGCAGCTCATCGCTTAAAACAGAAGCCTCAGATTGATTATAATAAGGAGAAATAGGAAGGGTGTATTTCAAGCTTGTTATGTAAATAAGTAATTGGTCTTTTTTCTTAGCAGCTAGAAAATGTTTCCAACTTTAGCTGACTGAACGTATTTTAAAAGTGGTCTTATTAACACATGAATACTACTGTGTCATATATTTGTACATGTATATTTAAGAAGTACAATATAAGATAAGCACAAGTTTCATTTGTCGGCCATATTCCATTATACTTTTTGAATTAGCTGAGGGCCGATTCAAAATGGTCCGCGGGCCGCATTTGGTCCCCGGGCCATAGTTTGGACCCTGATGTAAATGGTCTGCAAAGGCTAAATTCCCAAAGTTCCCACTAGAGTTATTAAATAAAGTGAATGAACATACTGTAACCAACTAAGTTGTGTCAATTCACAACAGTAACCATGTTTTTAAACTGCATCAGTTTTTAATGGGTTTAAATACTTCAAAATAGGAGCAAAAAATGTCCTTCCTGTAAATGCCCCTAACAGCCACCATCAATATTCACACCACTGGATGTAACCCTGTAATTTATTGATTGTGCAGGTAGACCTTTTACTTGACCTTGACTTTTTAGGGTTAAGATTTGTTGTCGGCTATATTGTAACCCTAAAGAGAGAAGTAGGGTAAGGATAGAGCAAATATGTTTCTGGAGGAAATAGCAGGCTTCTGGTTTTGACTCTTCAAAGGGCAGGGGCTTAAATCAGCGGTGTTGACTCAAATGCCACTTCAACCCAAAAGCCAAGTTTTTTTCGAGCCCTGCTGTCAGCACCTAGAATTTCCCAGAGTGGGGGTTATCATCAGCTAGGCCAGTGGTCACTCACTGTTTCACTTGAACAGAGTAAGTGGTGCTTCTGCTAACATGTGTATCCTTTGCCTGGGCTGTGTTTAATCAGTGTGTGTTAACTGCCTACGCTTGTCTTCTGGGCGATAGTTACACATTCAGATTTTGAGTTAATCCCTTGGTGTGACAGAGCTCATGTTTCTTTTTTAGGTTATTGTTCGTCAGGAGCATTGTGATGATTGTATGCCACATTTGTGAGTTTTATTTATAAGTACTTGTGTTTGAATGTTATGGGCTGGTTGTTGTTGGAAAAGTGCTAGTACACAATAATGTATGTTGGCTTTCAGAGCATACATATGTCTTCTGTGCTGCTCACAGCCCATTCATTTAATTATTCCCCACAAATGGCTCAGAGGGAAAATCAATGCCTCATATAGGAGAAGTATTCAAGTCCTTTTCACACACTTTATATTCAGCCAACATTCAGCCATTTCCTATTGATGGTTTACTCTGCCGCTCCACTCAGCCTCATCCATAGTTCATGTTATGTTTATACTCATACAGTATATAGCATCTGTCAACACTACATGACTTTCTTATAGTCTGCCCCACGGAATGAATGTCTGATTCTAATATCCGTACATTGATCATCATCTGCTGCCGACATCAGGTGGATTATTCCAAATAAATTGAACCATTTCACTTCAGGGTAGTGTATATTTTCCTGCAGTGGCTGGAGATGCTTTCTTGTGGCTACTCTCTCCAGCAGATGGTAATGATATCATACAGTAGCTTTATATAACTGTATCATATGAAGTTTTAGGAATTAAGTTTACTGTCACACTGCTGCACTGAGTGTTCTTGTGATCAAAGATATCATGTCTGCACACTTTAGTCAATAAATCCAGTTGTTATAAGTTATCTAATTGAAATACTATGAAGATGTATCAGGGCCATGACAAAATAAATAAATATGGGGCCGTGGAGGGAGACATTCAAGTCCACGTCATAGATTTAAGAGACTCAAATGTATAAAAAAAAAGCCTCAAATATGATCTTTGGCACATATCTAAAAATACACCATACACCCTATGCTGTATTTTGCCCAACGTGTCCATAACTCTCCCGTTTGTTTTATGAAATCCATTTTTTTCTCAGATGAATTGACCCCTTCCCTTGGCTCTGTATTTTGTATTTGTATGTATAATGGCCCTTATTTGGCACTGGTAAATAATGCTATTTTTGACTGACTTTCTAAAATGTCCCCCAAGATACCTGGTATTTTTAAATCAGCTTTTAAAGCATTGGAGGTTCACTCACAGTTGTAACTTTAGAGAGTGCACACTAGGAAGCAATGGCACACGGGTTAAGAGCAAATCCATCCTTAGTTTCCATGGCACTGTTTGCTCACCATGATTCAAGGTTAAGGAAGGCGGCGGAAACAGGAGGAAGCACCAGACCAGCAGTTGGCCGATGATGGCAGCAGAGATGATCTCCATGAGAACACTGTGGTCCCCCCCACTGAGGAACAGATGGCTGGAGCACATGATCTGTCCAACGCCCCTCCTGGGGTGGGTTGCAAAGGCAGTGACTGCGTTTGGAAAAAGATGGAGCTTACATGAAGGGTTGACATTCAGTCCGATGATGGAGTATGACATTTTAGTTGATGCGTCACTGACTAATTGCCCCGACAAGTCATAATTAAACTGAACAACACCCATTGAACTTTGTGTCAAGTTGGAGATTTCATAAGGTTACGAGTGATAGCGAATGATTCCTTCAGTCTGACATTTTGCTGCTAAATAGAAACACACCTGAAGAAATCCGTGCATTGAAGTGTCAAATCAAATGAACATGCCCAACATGAAAAACATTATTCATCTTTGAGTCAGTCGTCAACAGTTATTAGTGGAACATTTGTTTGAAGCCAAGAACACCAGAAGGAAGAGGAACGCAGGAATCAAAGGGCATTGTTTTTCTGCTTCCTTTCACATTGTTGCCAATCAAAATAACTTATGGTTCAAAAGGGTCTCTGTGCTGAAAATGCTTGCTAGCTTTTTGATCTTCTTGAAGCTGGCCCTTTCGTATTAGGTGTCCTTTACTTTATTGTTACCACAGAGGCCGACAGGGGAAAATGCGATACAGAAAGTGACACACACAGCCGGGACCGGAGTGCTTGTTAACATTCAGGATTATAAAGTTGGCCAAGTGCCACTGTCGGAGACTTAGTCAGTTTCATATTATAAGTGTTTAGTCAGTATATTTGAAATGACTATAGCTACTTTAGATAGCTAGTTTACAGCAGATCTGCAATTATATCAGAAGGAATGATTTGATCATTTGTTAAATTAAGATAAAACTTAAATGTTAAGTTTCCAGTGACAGTTGGCCAATTTTATTATCCCCAAACATCAACAAGCGCTCTGGTCGCAGTTGTTTGAATCACTTTTAGCATCCCAGTTTCCGTTGTGTTTTGAGATTCTTGTAGCGTTTTGTTTAGGCAGCGGTTTTTAAAATTAGCATAGTTTCTGAAATGGCCGTTGCACCGCTTTTGCCCTTGTCAGCTACCATAGTTTTCCCCATGAAATCATCAGAATAAAATGAGATGCTCTTTCTTATCATATGTTGAACTTTCTCAAGGTCTCAAAATTGTAACCCATTGTCTTGCCTGGCTTGTCTTTGCTTCACAGAGTACAATCTCATCTGATATGGTGTATATATTAGTATATTTTGATTATGGTTTTTCTTTCCAGGGGCCTGTGGAAGCTTTCTGCGGAAGTATTACAGACTGCCAACTGTTAGGAGTCGGGTCAGGAGGGAGCCCATGCCACATGAATAATGCATGGTGTCTGCTCACAGGCATACAGCCCTGTCTGTGCTGGAGACTGAGTTACGGAGATCATAGTGAACATCGGCAGAGAAGACACAGACGCAGTGAGGAGAAACAGGAGCAAAGAGATGTGCAATGCTCTTGACAGTGAAATAAAACGACAAGATACTTGAAGGGTCAGTTCACTCAAATTAAAATGTTCACGAACCACTGCAACTACTGATTTGTTTTCAGAAAATGGGACAATTACACAGAGCCGAGCCTATGTGGTGTCTACAAATAAATTACTTTTCCCCGCATTAAACAGCCCAAAAAGACAAAGACGTACAGGTTGATGAATTTGGGTTTCGGTCTGTTTGTCAAAACAAAGTCTTAAAAGTGTCACCTTGGACTGGAAATTAGGATGACAATTTTCTAAACTATTAGTTAGCATAATCGTTTGTTAAAATAATGGCAAATACACTTTGGTGCATGTGGCTTTCCTAACTCTTAATGCTTCCTGTCCGTCAATAATGAAGTAAAAGGTTTGAAACCAGAGCCCAGTCTGCTCTGATTGGTAAACCGGTTAGATAAATCTGGCCCCTTAGCCTATCACGTACAATGTGTTGGAGCACTAGCTGATATGGATACAATGTTAAGCAACATAGGCTACTTAACTTTGGTAATAAAAGTAGTAGCCGAAACCCGCAATTTCCTCAAAATGATCAGATAGTTTTGTTTGATATCTCAGCGTTGACCACCTGTTTACCGAAAGCGTAATGGAGGATTTAAACACCCTCCCGTATCAGCTAGGGAGGGTGTTTACAAAGCGATGCTAAGGGGACCTAAACTGAAAAAAAGTTTAGTTGTCTAAAACGTATAAGCCCTGCAATGATTCCAATAAGGAGTGTAAAACAGTCACCATCTGCAAGACTCTACCCCCGGAGTTAAGAGGATACATTTCTTTAATTTGGGTAAACTGATAGTTTGAAAAAGGAATAAATTGACATAAAGATGCAGAAAACTGACAATAAACCGGGCACCCGGAACACAAGACGAGCGAGGGGGGAGAGTAGGAACGGGGAGATAGGTAGAGAGGAGGATGAGAAAACACCAGAGGGAGGGCCGGGCAGATTGGCCATCTGGACCTCCGAGCTGACAGCTTGACATGTTCCAAGTGCATCGAACGTGGAGCAAATTTACCGAGCAGGGCCCCCTCTTGAGATATACAACACATAGCACAAGAGGAGTAATTAGAGGGCTGGTGAGGGCCCGCAGTGAGCGTCACTGAGCAGAACGGTCGAACAGAGATCAATGTTCTGCTCTCTAAATGAATGAGGCTAATGTTGATGTGACCGCCTTGTCACCGGCGATCTGCGGGGAATAGGAAGGATTTCAATAGGCATCAGTGGAGACACGGATATGTGTTATTACATCACTGTGGCCAGGGAGCGCACACTCAATAAGAAATTGCTTCATACACACAGAGCTGGAACACAAGGAAATTATTAATGAACATTTTTAATCAATTCATATTGCTCACCAACAAAGTAGTTATTTTCATTAAAAAACATACTGTTGAAAGTGAACCAAGAACACAGCAACTTACTAAATATCAACAACGGGTGGGGGGGCAGACATTTACAATAGAAAATTATCATTTTCCAGTGTAGAAAGATGTCTGAGGGTTGAAACAATTCACAACGTGGTTCAAATGTAATCAATAACTCATAATGGATGGAACACAAGCACACGCGGAGCCGCGCAGCAACATCTGCATTCTCTTTGAGGGGGTTATTCAAAGGAAAGTGAAGCATGTTTTCAACGCAAGTCGTAAAATGCAAGCAGTGCCAAAGTAATCTTTCAAGACAAGATCATCCTAGTGACCGTGGTTGCAAGACCCTTTGTTCACAAAGACGTACAAATTAGTTTACACACGTAGAAAATAAAAAAAGCCAATCGGGTAATGGAGCACTAGGCCTACTGGACATGATGCGAGTTGAGGCTTCTTTTAGATTTTTCGTAGATCAAATCCTGGATCTGTTACGACCCAATTGGGAGAGCCAAAAGTGCTCCATTTGGCTCTTTGGTATTTGGTGTTGAAAATCGCAGAAACACATATTCATAAAGTACAACATTAACAACATTATAATTGCAGAAAATTACATTGTATACCCTTGATAGGGGCTTTTTACTTTCCCCTTGCTTCTGATTGACCCCTCAGGTCTTCCAAATCAAACGATATAGTCAAGGTTTGATTGCAATTAGAAACAACTTAGAAAAATGTTCTTTAAAAAAAAGCAAACAAACCACAAAGACTTCACCAAAGGTGGCTGGGGGATAGTTTGCTTTTCCTCTCAGGCTTCGAAAGCAATCTTCCAGCTGCTGCTCGATTTCCACCTGATGGAGCGGAGTCCTCTTTCCTGACAGGTGCACCGAAGCTCCTTTTCAATAATGTTTCTGCTCCAGTGAGGCACATTTACACCATCCTCGCCTTTAATTGGGCTTTCTTACGAAAAAAAAAAGGTTGAAAGGTGATAACGTGGGGAAGTCAAAGTATGGAAACACACTTAAAATTATACATAACTGCATTAGCAGAGTGCTCAGCTCCAGCTGCTCAATTCATTTTTAGTCAAAAACTCCTTGCTGGGTTTTACAATTTTTTTTAAAGCCTCTTGAATTTGTACAGTCTCTTTCCTTGGTTTAAAACAATGCCATGTTGTCCTCAGGGAGACAATAGGCTATTAGAGTCTATACAATAAGCTCTCGTGTTGGATATAACCATCCATCAGCGCTCATGAGTCTTCCTCCAAGGCTCCGCTATTTACCATAGGACTGCGTTTCCACAACCATGTATTCATTTAGTGATGGAGCATGATGGGATGCAGCAAAGCCTATGAGCGGGAAAAAAATAAGACAATGTAAAATCTTAAGAAAAAGACCGTTTTATCTCCTCTTTGTCTTTGTCAGTGGTTGCCCTTGTTAGCGTGGAGGACCGTTTAAATGTATCCTTTGAATAATGTGAGTAGGATCCGGATAGGTTCTCTGCATATGTCTCTTTCCTTTTTCCTTCAAAGCAGTTCCTTTTAGCGGTTAATGGATCGTAGGCACATCTCCCAGCCAGGCACCAGGTAGCGGGCGTGGGCACGTATACTCATTCTGCGAGGAAAGAAGAACAGAAAGACAATAAAGTTAAAACCATTTAACAGCTGGGCTGCGGCAGATACAGAGGTGGTGGTTACAATGTAAAGTTAATTACAGTGTCCAGTGATTTGATAACGGTACAATGGGGCTGTGACAGTGCCAGCAAAGCAAATTAGGGTGAGCAATTAAGCAGATGATGAAATCCTGTTCTGTACTGAGAAAGCTTAGAAAAGGCTGAGGTGGAGAGACTTCCCCAGTGTCTTTCAGAGATTAAATGAAAGCGCAACACTCCAACATGTTCAACATTTCAATTAAAACTGAAATAATTACGTTTAAATAAAGCCGTTCCATTGAAGCTGCTCAAATAAAAAAAAGATTCACCCGTGTCAGGTTGTTTGCAACAGTAGAGATTCCAATTATCCTCTATTCAGCATTGGTTGCCATTGGAACAAAAGCTGGATGCAAACTATAATTAGTTCAGTGTATGTAAGTTAATAATATGACAGCCAGTACGTTTTTTATATTTTCAAGAATTAGGTTATCAATTGTATTCCTGCTCTAAATATATCATAGAGAGCAGCAGGTCTTTGAATGTTATTTTGTTTAAATGCCTGAAAAAAGGTCTAGCTTAAAACATGTTTTGTTAAAATAAAATATGTCATTAGATAATAAAAAAAAAAAAAGGTTTATTAACCCCACAGTGTCAGTAGCTTCAGAATGTCTATCCACCAGGGCCTGCAATGATTGTGCCTCCTTCTTCACTGACAAAATCATGCAATTTAGACAGGCAGTCAGTGCCTCTGCATCAGGTACAGCAAATGTGTTTTCCCTGTGTCCACCTAAAGCCAATCCAGACATCATGTAGCCTCAATATTATTCCGACAGGATTTTTCAAAACAGTTTTTCCCTGTATGGCCTCAGATATACTACACATAGTAAACAACTCTCTTCAATCAGGTGTATTTCCACAGGCCCTGAAAACTGCAGTAATTAAACCGCTCCTAAAAAAGCATAACTTGGACACAACCGTAATGAAGTATCATACAGGCCAATATCAAACCTTCCTTTTTTAAGCAAATTGATTGAAAAAGTTGTTTTTCAACAGTTGAGTCATTTCATTTTCTTAAATGACGGTTTTCGTGTGTTTCAGTCAGGCTTTAGACCTAACCACAGCACTGAAACTGCTCTTGTTAAGGTCTTAAATGACATTCATTTAAACACAGACAGTGGCAGAATATCAGTTTTAGTATCATTAGATCTCAGCGCTGCCTTTGACACTGTTGACCACAACATATTGCTAGACCATCTAGAAAACTGGGTGGGAATTTCAGGAACAGCTCTAAATTGGTTTAGTACCTACTTAAAGGACAGAAAAAACTGTGTCTCAATAGGCAACTACACATCAACCCTGATAAATATGTCATGCGGGGTTCCTCAAGGCTCCATCTTAGGACCTTTGCTTTTTAATATTTATATGCTACCTCTGGCTGAAATTATTAAAAAGAGCGATCTAAGTTATCACATCTATGCAGACGACACCCAGATTTATTTTTAAATCACACCAGGAGACTGTTCTCCGATTAGAACACTGAGCAAGTGCATTGAGCACATCACTGACTGGATGACTCAGAACTTTCTTCAACTGAACAAACAAAAAACTGAGATCATTGTTTTTGGAGCAAAGAAGGACCGATTAAAAGTAATCGCAGAGCTTCAGTCAGCAGACTACAAAACCACTAATAAAGCCAGAAATCTAGGTCTAGTGATGGACTCAGACCTGAATTTCAACAGCCACATTACAACAGTCATTAGGTCTGCTTATTATCACCTGAAGAATATATCGAGGATTACAAAACTAATGTCACAACAGGACTTAGAAAAGCTTGTCCATGCTTTTATTTTCAGTAGACTTGACTACTGCAATAGTGTATTCACAGGGCTGACCATCAGAAAACTGCAGCTGATCCAGAACGCTGCTGCACGTGTCCTCACTAACACTAAAAGAGTGGATCACATCAGTCCGGTTCTGAAATCTCTACATTGGCTTCCAGTCGGCCAAATAATTTATTTTAAAGTACTATTGCTAGTTTTTAAATCATTACATGGTTTAGGACCAAAGTATATTGTTGAACTCCTGCATAATTACGAGCCATCAAGGTACCTCAGGTCTTCTGGGACGGGTCTGCTATCGGTTCCAAGAGTAAAAACAAAACATGGAGAGGCAGCATTTAGCTATTATGCCCGACACTCTGGAATAAACTACCCAAATCATACATGTCCGCAGAAACGCTTACTATTTTTAAATCGAGACTAAAAACATATCTCTTTGCCGCTGCTTTTAATTGAGATGCTCATTCGAACTACAGTATACCTTTTAAACATGTATTGTATACCTGTGGTGTTTATTTTTATTATTTTATTAGCTTTGCTTTGTAATGTCTGTTGTAAAATTGTATAATGTGTTTTTAATGTATTTATTCCTAAAAAGTATTTTAATTTGTTTTGTAAAGCACTTTGAATTGTCGCGTACAAAAAAGTGCTATATAAATAAACTTGCCTTGCCTTGCCTATTGCTAACAATTGGCAAAATTAGTCAATTAAGTGTCATCATGCCAAACACGAGCCCTCCTTTAGCTCGGTGGAGGTGATATGAAGTCATGCTACCGTGTGTTACATTTATAGCCTAAAGTTAGCATTTTACCTATTGCAATAGCATTTATGCTTTAAAGAGGCACTTATTTTCCTTTTCAGGTTCCCATTTGTATTTAGTTTCACCACTGTGACATGTTTCCATGTTTTAATGTTCAAAAAGGTCTTTATTTTTCTCATACTGCCTGTGCTGCAGCACCTCTTTTCACCCTCTGTCTGAAACCAGAGCCCAGTCTGCTCTGATTGGTAAGCTGGCCAGTTCTGTTATGATTGGTCAACCGCTAAGAGATATTTTGCCCATGAGCCTACCCTAATCCGTTGAAGACCATTAACATGCACACACATCTATATCATACAGTACAGTTAAGGGAAAACCCTAAAAAGCATAACAGGGCCTCCTTAAGAATCAGAAAAATGGTTTTCATTTATGAAATAGATCTTTCTGAATTTATGATATTTTTTGTCGGCCTACAACAATACAGTTGAATCCTTTGGATTCTCCACACATAGCGTTGTGTGTTCCTTCCAAACAACTCAACTTTGGTTTCATATGTCCACAGAATATTTTGCCAGTAGTGCTGTGGAACATCCAGGTGCTCTTTTACAAACTTCAAACGTGCAGCAATGTTTTTTCTGGACAGCAGTGGCTTCCTCCGTGGTGTCCTCCCATGAACTCCATTCTTGTTCAGTGTTGTACGTATCGTAGTCAGCGCTGGTCAACTCAAACTTGTTGAGATCTGGTTGCAAATTCTCGAGGGATTTTGACATTTTACTCTCACTAAAGCTTTGAATTCATTTTTAAGCAGAGGCACACACACACGCACACGCACACACACACACACACACACACACACACACACACACACACACACACACACACACACACACACACACACACACACACACACACACACACACACACACACACACACACACAATTTGCAGCAAAAAGCTCAGGATGTGCTGTGAACAGTGGCGGAACACTGGCCCCCCCTTAGAACCGCCCCTGGCTGTGAACACATGCGTGGTAATCTGAACTTCAAGCAACGATGCAGACACAAAAGCACACCCTCAAAGAGAGACAGGAACACATCACCCTTTGATGATGGTCGTGGAATAGAGGATGCAATACATGATGTAATAAGGCGATCATCTACCCGTCTAGATGTTATCATTACTCTGGATTTCATATTAAAATGTTCGCCCCACTGAAACTGGTAATGGAGCATGCGCTGATGTTGACAGCCTTGTTTAACTGGTACAACTAAGCAAATAAGAGATACTGGAAACACATGATTATGTAAGCAAAAACATGGCAGGGTGCATACATAATAATATTTATTGTTTATAATATAAACCAATTTTACATTAAAGGGTAAAGAAAGTAAAGAAAAAAGTAAATAAGAAGCAAATGGTTGGACGCTTCCTCAGCCGACAGATGAGTAGACAAGAACAAGAGTCTAACAGGGGTATAAAAACATCTCCCACAACACTATAGAGAACCGCAGTGACGCATCGTAAAACCCGGAAGTAAGTTAGCTTTTTTAGCACTTCCGGTTCCTTCGTCAAAAAGCAATGCATTTTCTCCATAGGGTTTTGGAAAATAGCTCGAAATAAGGTCTGTGGTTGACACAAATTTAAGAGATAATTCACGTTTTGTTCTACGACATTAAATACATCAGCAGTGACCCCACTGGTGATTTTTGAAGAGTTTACGTGTCTGAAAAACGATGGTTGTTACCGAGTGGCTGAATAGGACTACAGAAATTGTCGAGGACGTTGTACGTCATTACGCCTAACACGTAAACACTCGCGCTAAATTTGTTTTCCCCTGTGTTCTGCTTGAAAGTAAGTACCTGCCTATCTGTAGTATCTGTATATCTATATCTGACCATTAGAATCTGTATTTTTGAAATTGTCGTTTTTAACACCGTAGTTTTACAAATTATAGAATAATTAATTACCAGTGTTTTACAATTTTACTCGGCAGTTCGTTTCGTTAGCTAACGTTAGCTAAAGCTAGCTAAAGCTAGCGCTACTAGTTAGCTACGCAATGGTGTGTTGCTTTGCTCCGGGTTGCAGCCACAGGTCTTCGCATGAAACGTGCTCGTTCTATCGTTTCCCGGCCAATGTTTTCCAAAGGAGAGTCTGGATTCGTGCTATGAGGTAAGCTGACGTTACATTTTTGTCCATGTCACGGTGAAATATAAATTATGGGTAGTGACTGTATGATACAGTCTGTATCGCCGTTTTAGAGATGGCGCTGCTGAAAAGACCACAACATAAGTAAAGATAATGAATACATCCTATTAAAACCTGTGTGGCTTATATGATAAGTCTAATTAGTACAAGCAGCATAACGTTTCACCATGTAACTAAAGATTGTAGTCAGGGAAATCAGTTTGACATATTGAACTAATAACAAATCACCTCTGGCTGGCAGAGAACTCTCTGCTCCATAGCTTCTCTTTGATGTAAAATCACATGTACATTTTACATTTATATTCAATTTAATATTCCATCCCTCACATACTTTTGTATATATAATAACTTATATTTAGTTTTTCTTGTTATGCTGCTGCAACACAAACATTTCCCAAATTGGGATCAATACAGTAATATCTTATCTTAATTCATAAAAAATATAACTATTATAATTAGTGTAGCAGCTGACACCTATTTTCAATATGGATTAATCTACCATTTATTTCTTTAGTTCAATTTTCATCTATAAAAATGTCAAAATAGTGAAAATGTTCACGAGACAAAGTGCAAGGTTATATCTTTAGATGTTTTGTTTTAGCCTATGTACTGTATGTCTTAATGCTCTTATATGTGACGGTGTGACTTCCATGAAACTAATATTTTATATCTTCCCAACAGACGAGCTGACAGGAAACCTAACACTCTAACAACCACAACATTGCAAAGGCGAGTGAATGTAAATTGAAAACGATTCACAATTTCCTAATTTCTTCTTCTTTCTTGCAGTGAGGTGAAGCTGACCTTGCACTTGGTGCCAGTCAGGATGCTCCTCACGTAGGCTGAATGTTTCTCCTTCCTTACTGACACAGAAGCCCTTGATTTGCAATGCTTCACTAATTGTGATTGCCCTGGCTCCGTAGGGACACTTTACCTCCAGCACAGCGAAAGACCCTACCAGACCATCTCGAGATGCCCCCAACACTCCTGATTGGGAGAGCCACAAACCTGACTCATGGACCTGCATCTGGGTTGCAGTGGTGAATGCCCTGACACCCTCACATTCATTCATAGTCCCCCATTGTACAGACAAAACACCATCAAGGGCCTGTTGTTGCCCTAGCACCCTGGCAATAAGGGAAGCAGTCACACGCTTTGACCTCAGCACAGCTCCAAAGTTGCTGGCAGTGAACCTTCCTTTCCTGAACAAATGCCAGTTTGGGTTGGTTTGCTGACCAGTGGTAGCCACCTGAATTGCCCTCTGTTGCTCCTCAGACAATGCCATGCTTGCCACAATTGCCTCAGGTCCCTGATGCCCAACAGATTTGAGTATTTCAGGAACAGTAAGTGTTTCCAAGCTGTAGTGTTCCTCTTCTGGCTCGGGGGAGATAAGCCAAGAAATTCCTGAGAACCTGCCCCCGAGTCTGTCCCTCAGCCAGTCACGATATTCGGAGGTGGGCTTTCTTGTCAGCGGGTTGAATGACTTATTGGTTGGAGGAAATAGCTCCTCCACTGAATGTGTACGTTTAGCTGCCTTTGGCTTCTTCCACTGACAGGGGGTGTCAATGCAGCTGAAATTGTGGATGGCAAAGATGGCTAATGCAGCCGCATGACTGCATTTCCATTCTCCACGTGGGCATTCACATTTTGTGGAGAGAATTCCCTCTTCTCCTGTAGATACCTGTGGTGGTGGGATTGTTTTATTATTTAAAATATATTTACATTTGTAATGCCTTCCCAATTATCCCTTTAATTGTTTAGAGCCTACTGTATGTTTATTTCATGGATATTTCTGTGTTTTCTGGTGTGTAATATTTGTAATCTTGGGGCCTCTTCTCTTTAACGTCGACATGCTACCACTGGCTCAGATAATGAAGAACAACAAAATAAGTTACCATAGCTATGCAGATGACACACACACATTTACGTAACCATTTCACTTTGAATTGCCTTGTGTTATATAAATAAACTTGCCTTGCCTAATAAAGATTTCATGTGACACATAAAATGGATTTGTTGATGGGAATTAATGTGAATAAATTAACTCTAGGTTAACGGTACTCTTGCTATCACTACTGTTAGAAATTAAAATCAATGTTGATATGGCGTAATTGGAATTAAATACACTATTTAATTTAAATCAGTTTTATTCTGAAAAACCTGAAGTTCACTTACTATTAACGTAATACTTTTATTCTGAAAATTCTTCACTTCCGGTTAGCATTAGCATGTGGCGAAATGCTGCATTTTCAAACCGTGAATCAAAGGTGAAATGACATGTGATGTTGTACACTGAGCACACTGGGTTTAGCACTCATGTATTGCCGCTGAATAACGTTTATTAGGGAATGTTTAAATAACCACAGACACCAGAATGATGTAAATTAACAACAGAAAAAGGCAGGAATTGCATTGGACCCGCCCCCCGACGACGCCAGCCAATAGGAGAAGACCTCAGATGACAACAGGAAGAGCAAGCCAATAATTGACCTCTTCTACCTGCTGACCTGGACTGACCGGTCGGATGAGGAGAGCGCCTCCACTCGCACATTTCATTTTGTACACCACCGCATCTTTTGTGTAATTAAATGCTGTTAACTTTTATAAGCTTCCCTTGACTCTTTTCAGTCTCTCCTGCCATCAGGGTTCTAGAATACACTAACACTAGTACTCACCGACACTCTATAAACCTTGTGCCTCATGCTAGCCCTGACAACACCGGTAAGCACACCTTCATCTAGGCTGCACTGTTGTACGTGTCCTGACTTGTAGCGGTTCTCTCCTCTATCTACACTCTTCTTGTCATCTTTGTAAAACAATATCAGACTGGTAATTGACACAGCCATGACTTCTAGTTAAATTCAGTGTGGCTAAAATGAAAAGCTTTGTTAAAATATGCAAGCACGCGGAAGTCAAAGTCCGCTTTATTGTAAAAAATTCGACATGTGTTATACATCCAGAAATATCGAAATATCGTTTCCCACAGTGTGACATGTATACATTAAACAAAACAAAAAGGGCCTAGATAAACGTGGTATACATAAAACAAAACAAAAAGGGCCTAGATAAACGGGGTATACAGTTTAAAATGTTAATATATTTAAAGTGTTCAAAGTGCAGTTTCAGTGCAAGTCAGTTGAAACGATCTTAAATTGGCATGACGTTGAAGTCGTGCGACCCTGCTGCTGTACTGGCTTGTAGTTCGTTTATAGCATAACGTTAGCATTTCGCTTTTGGCGACTAGATTTATGATTCAAAAATTATAAAAGTAGGGTAGACATGTGGAGATTATCCGGCTGAACAAAACGTGATCCCTCTCTTAAATGTGTGTCAACCACAGACCTTATTTCGAGCTATTTTCCAAAATCCTATGGAGAAATTGTATTGCGTTTTTGACGAAGGAACCGGAAGGAGTTTACATCCGTGTTTTAGGACGCGTCACTGCGGTTCTCTATTGTAGCCCTTCGTTTACTTCCGAACATAGTGACATCACCACATAACACTCATGCTTCTATTGGCTAGCGCCTGAACAGATTGTGCGTAGGCTAAGGGGCGGGACATCTCCAAGCAGTTGACCAATCACAACAGAGCCAGACAGCTAACCAATCAGAGCAGACTGGGCTCTGGTTTCAGACAGAGGGTGAAAAGAGGTGAAGCGGCAACGGCAGTAAGAGAAAAATACAGAGCTTTTTTAAAACATGTAGCCTACAACGTCTCGCAGCACAAAATACAAATATGACCCTCAAAAAGGAGCATAATAGGGCTTCGTTGAGTCTAAATCTCTGACAAGTGGACATAAAGGTTTGTAACAAAGGGTCCTTCTGGTGATAACAAACATGAAAATATATTCAGTGCTTTGTAGATGCACCGACATAGCAGCAATTTACAAGTAATTGCAGTCGCATCTCTTACATGTGAATCCAAGAGATGTTCCTTTTTTTTTGTTTGGTTAAGTGCATTGCTTGTTATATTGAGATCACAGGGTCAACTGTTGTGCGGCTCATTATGCTTTGTTTGATGGTAGGAGCACTGTTTACAACCTGACCAAATATCTTACTTTACAGTTTAGTTTTTCTTGCTGTCACGATGCATAGCCATTTCAGAAGCCGTTTAAATCTTTGCTTCATGGACACAGCTGAGCTTTTATTTGCAGAAACTCATTATACTCATCCAACATGATTTCTCTAAGTGCTTAGTTAATTAGAGGAACTATAATTCACTCTGCTGCTCACACCTCTTCAAAACGTGCATTGCAAACAGCCAGTAGCTGTTCCATGGATTACCACTATAGAAGATAAAAAAAAAGTCATACTTAAAAAGTACTGAGTTTTCATAACAATATTCACGGCCTTACACACTAAAGAATATTTAAATTAAATAAAAAAATATCATAAAATGAGGTTTATCTTACTTGTCTTGTGACTTCAATTCTGCATTGAATTGAAGTCAAAATGTCACATGACATAAAAGCTATTAAAGACTTTTCAATAAAAAAAGACTTTTTTTAACAATGATAAATACAAATATATAAATCACCTATTAGTTGAACATGGGCGTCTGTGGTAAGGACTACATCTTAGTACATGGGATGTGCGATCTACCAGGTAAGCTAACAGGAAGCAACAAGACAGGTCTTTTTACATCAGTTTCATAGAAGGACCGGATGACTTTGAAATGTTTCTGTCCCCAGACTCCACTAATTCACATCTCTTTTGCTGCAAGCATTGAATGACAGCTCGCTTTCTTTATTGTGACAATAAAGAAGTGCTGATGCTTCTGTGAGGAGGCTTTGTCTCTGTCAACAGGGACATGTTCTTCCCTTCTTTACTCTTTCAGAAGTCAAACTTTGCAGTGGCAAAAGAAAAACACTTTTTGCTGCCGGTTCTCTAAAATTGGGACATCTAGATAAACAAAGTATCCTTTCACATCTGTCTTAATATATCTGAAGTAGCAATTGTCAGCAGCAATTACGCCTTTCACTTTACTGAAGAAAGCCCAACAGTAGAAGAGTTTGTCATCTCTATTATGGTCCTTTCCACCAATGCAGCGCGTGGTAGAAGTGTAACTGTTGGCTAATTGTATCCTCTGAGATCTCAGATAATCAATGTCGCTGTGCCAAGAGGGCTCACATATGCCCAAGAGACAAGCCAATAGCTGACCAACTTTAAGTTTGATTTAGAATTTTGGAAAGAGAAAGAATGTGTGTTTGGTCACCTAAGGACAATCTACCATTGAGAGGATCGTGTTTCCACACTTTATGACTTGCTTCCCCCGCATGAGCTGCTAGTTGTTGGAACAAGTGGAACTTTTTATTGGAAGAAGGGTTTTTCTGCTGGCATTTCACAAGAATTGATCTTTGGGAAACCTGGATAGAAAGAGTGGCCTTTCTAACAGAGCAACTTTCTTAATATGTCTGAAGGAGCAATTGTCTTTTTTCACCAAGGTAACATCTTCAACTTACCAAAGACAGCACAAAAGTGGAAGTTTGTCATCTCTGGAAGCTAGGCAAAAGTAGATTCCTCTCCGATAGCCAAAGTCATACGACAAGCTGGCAATGGCCCAGAACAAACTTGGCAAACAACATGGTCAGGGGTCCTCCCTTCCCACCAATGCATCATGGCAGCGTGTGGTAGAAAGGTAGCTGTTGGCTACTGTATTTACACTCTTCGAGATCTCAGAGATCCTGTGTTGCTAGGCCAAGAGGAATCTCTTATGCCCAAGAGATAGGTCAAGCTGACAAGATACAATCATGTTTCATCAATTTTGGTAAGAGAAAGAACATGTTGACGAAAGGACAAAAAGCCAAAGCCCTTTGTGGATATCAGGCCACCCAATGACATCTACCCTGGAGAAGATTGTGTTAGCATAAATGAAGAAAAGATGGCAAAGGCCCAGAACCAACTTGGCAAATACTATGGTCAGAGTTCCTTCTTTTCCAACAATGCATCATGGCAGCGCGTGGTAGAAGTGTAATTGTCGGCTATTTACACTGTTTGAGATCTCAGAAAACCTTTGTTGCTTGGCCAGGAGGAATCACCTAAAAGACAAGCCAAAATCTGACAGGACATGTCTTTTTCGCCAAAGGACAAAAAACCACTGCCCTTTGTGGCTCTCAGGCCACCCAATGACATCTACCCTGGAGAGGATTTTGTTTTCATACTTTATGACTTTCTTCCCCCGCATGAGCTGCTAGTTGTTGGAAAACAAGACAAGAGAAGCTGGCGGGGATCCTGGTGGTTACAGATTGGACAACTTTCGCTCGATAGGCGAAGATTACTTGGCATATGTAGGCATCATGCTGTTGAGCCCCGAACACATTGTCACAATGGATAAATGGCATGCACAGCGTCCAACCTTGGGGGGGACTGACCCATTATTTCTAAAACTTGATATAGTGTAGAGACAATGTTGAAGTTTGAATGATTCCTGATTCTTTATGATGGACTTAATGTATGTACTTACATGCAAGGCCCTCATACATCCAATTAATCTAATGGATCAAAGTATTAACTCATGCTAATTTAAACAGACATGTGAAAATGTTTCATCAAATCACAATTTGTCATGGCTAAATAAAGCAAAGTCAAAGACTGAACAAACAGGACAATTTGGGCAGTGCTACTCTGATTTTATAATTTAGCCTATTTAGTTTAGCATACCTCCGTTTACAGCAAACAAACCTCTGCTACCAAAAAATGAGCCTAGTGACAGATTTTCCTTTCTCTGTTAGTAACATGATATGAACCTCGCCCTGCATGTCTCATTAATCTGTTCTACAGCGAAAAACCTCAGCTGTGTCCATCTGTCCACCTTTAGGCAAGAATGTTTGTGCAAAGCCAACATCCAGGTACAAAAACTGGCATGAAAGCTGAGCCCTGTGAGTTAGAAATACAGAGTTAGAAAATAAATGTACAGTATAATTAACTGCCTGGACATAAAATGTGCAAACATTGCTTCTGATTTATATAAGATGGCTGATGGTGTGTGTCGTGGCTCGGTAGCTCCTGATTCAAACCACTGGCCTCGATTAAAACCTACAATATACAAGACTGTTGACGGCCTAGTTATTGTAGAGGATGAGTTACTCAACTTCCTGGCGGTTAAAATTAAAACTATGACCCAGGACGAGATAGTCCTTGTAGCCTCTAACACCTTTGAATCCGAATGGATCGAGACTTCTAAAAAGACGTTGTTTGAACTCTGTCCTGAAACCAAGCAGCGGTGTGTGACCTTTAAAGGCAACCATAAGGATGCAAACAATATCAAAAGCTGTCTAAAAGTACTAAATGAATGCGGTGAAAACATCCCCCGTTTTGTCTCCCACTACCTGGATGAGCTGCCGCCGGTTACGTTTAACAACCTGGATGTGTCCAACCTGCTGAGCAAGATGGAGCGACTGCACAGCGAGGTTTGCGCATTAAGACACGTAGTGGAAGTTCAGGCAGATATCGGTCAGAACCTGCGTGCTGTGGCTGCGACCATGGACAGCAGAGTTGCTGCCGTAGAACGCCAGTTGGAGCCGAGTCATGGTGGAGGACTGGCTGTACCAAGTGACGCTGAAATTATCTGTGGGAGCGCTCAGGGTGATGGCCAGGATGGTGCGGTGTCGGTGAAGGATGCGAGCCCCCCCGGCTCTTCTACTGATGTACATCCCAACTGTGTTGACCCGCTCGCTGCGTCAGGGACCGTGAGTGCCTGTGTGAGCCCTGGAGGAACTGCGGTAAATTCGCAGGTATGGAGTCAAGTTGTGAAACAGGGCCGAGGTCGGAGGAATAGGGCCGAGGGCCAGTCTGCCTTATCTAAACAGCTTGTTGGGAAACCTGAACGGAGGATGCCTAAGCCTATTGTTGGCACTGCTGCACAAGGGAATATAAAAGTGATCCGTACGAAGTTGGTGAGTGTTTTTGCTACCAAATTCTCGCCAGACCTTGACGCTGAGACACTGTCCGAATATCTAACTGAACAACTCGGCCGTGATGTTAACTGTCACCGTATTGACACTGCGAGCAGCAGATATAGCTCGTTTAAAGTGTGTGCTGAGTGCAATGAAGTTGCGGAGATGTTTAACCCAGAACTCTGGCCTGAAGGCTCAGTTGTGAGGCGATACTATGAACCACGTAAAGCGGAGGTGATAGGGGCTAGCAGAGCTAGACCTTTTGCTGGTGCGAGGGTACTGAATGGGGCTACGGCTGAGCTGCTTAGCTAAACGTTATGCGGGTTGGATCATTTAACTGTCGCGGGCTGCGCCTGGGCAACAGCGCTGCTGATAGGATCCGACGTGTAGTGGTGGACAACTTGCTACAAAAATGTGACATTTTATGCTTGCAAGAAACTTTCTTACCTAAGCAGGACTTGGGAAAGTTGAACTCTCTTAATGACAATTTTCACGGGGCTGGTGAGTCCACTACGGACCTATCTCTGGGAATAGTGAGAGGAAGGATAGCAGGGGGCGTGGCTATCCTGTGGCACAAAAAGCTGGACGCTGTCATTAATGTCATCAGGCTTGAAGTTGACTGGTGTATTGCTGTACAGATCAAAATGAATAACAAGGAGTTTAGCATTCTCAATGTATATACACCATATGAGTCACAGCATAATGAAGATGAATACCTGAACAGACTTGCTTTTATACATTCTTTTATTGTTGATAATCATTCCTCCAGTGTTTATGTAGTGGGTGATATGAATGCTGACATATCAGACAAAAGGTCCTTGTTTGCTAAGCATATGCTACAGTTTTGTGATGATAACAATCTTATATTATCAAGCCAAATACTTCTGCCTACAGATAGCTATTCATATATAAGCGAGGCCTGGCATACAACTTCATGGCTTGACCATTGCATAAGCACCGCTAATGCCCATGACATTGTAAGATCAATTGAGATTGTGTATGAGGCATCAATGTCAGATCACATTCCTTTTATAATGTCACTAGATTGTGATAGTCTCCCTGAGATGTCTCAGGAGGCTAAACATGCCTGTACCACTAAAGTGGACTGGTCCAAGCTCACAAATGAGGATAGGCTATTGTACTATGGGAGAACTGATGTCCTATTAAGTGATGTATATCTACCCAAAGTGGCAACTCTGTGTGTTGATGTGGGTTGTAATGAAAGCTCTCACCGTGAAGACCTCTGTAACATGTATGATTGTATTGTGGGAGCTGTATGGGAGGCCAGTAGACCGTGCTGTACCTACTCTAGGAAGAGACACAACGTCAAGCCAGGGTGGAATACACATGTGGCTGATCAATACGCTGAAGCCAAGAATGCTTTTGGGGCCTGGGTCCAGGCAGGAAGGCCCAGAGAGGGGCCTGTCCTGGATCTCAAAAAGCGTACACATGCTAGATATAAATATGCAGTTCGTTATGTCAACAAACACACAGAAACATTGAGAGCGGACTCGATGGCTGAAAAGCTCCTTCATAATGATGTGACTGGCTTCTGGAAGGAGGTGAGAGCTCTGAACAGGGCCAGTACGTCATTACCGTGTACCATAGAGGGAGTATCTGGAGCCGATAACATAGCCGAGTTGTGGAGGCAACATTACTCTACTATACTTAATTGTGTTAAAAGTGACCCCTACAAAGTTGGTAGTGTTGTGAAAAGTGACACAGTGGGAATCACAGCTAAAGAGGTTTATCGAGCAATTGAACAGCTAGCTGATAACAAAGCATGCGGCTCTGACCGAATCACTGCAGAGCACCTTAAACTGGCAAGCCCGAAGGTTGCAGTTCTTCTTGCCATTTGTTTTACCGGCCTCATGACTCATGGTATGTTGCGAGACTCCATGTTGACGGTTACCTTGGTCCCTGTCATTAAGGACAAAGCGGGCAAGGTAGGGAGCTTGGATAACTATAGACCAATTGCTCTGGCCAGTGTGTTATCCAAAGTCCTGGAAAGAATTTTGTTGGATAGACTATGTTCTTATTTATGTACCTCAGATAACCAGTTTGGCTTCAAGGCTAAGCATGGTACTGAGCTATGCATCTATGCTTTGAAGGAAATGGTAGAAACATATAGAAGACAGAATTCCACTGTTCTGATTGGTTTCATTGATGCCTCTAAGGCTTTTGACCGAGTTAACCATCATAAACTGTTTTTAAAATTGAGACAAAGAGGTGTGCCTAACAGTATAATTAGGATCCTGGCTTATTGGTATGCCAACCAGAGCATGCGGATCAAATGGGGGAATGCAGTCTCGGCGCCATTTGGTGTTGGTAATGGAGTCCGCCAGGGGGGGCTCCTCTCACCGAGCCTTTTTAATATCTATATGAATGATCTATCAGATGATTTAAGTGTCTGTAAAACAGGGTGTGTGATTGGTAATGTGATTGTAAACCATCTTATGTATGCCGATGATCTGGCAATTGTTTCTCCTAGCAGTGCTGGTTTTCAACAGTTGCTAAATGTTTGTTCTGATTACGGAGTCAAATTTGACGTTAAATACAATGCTAAGAAGAGCGCTGTAATGATCTGTAGAGCAAAAGGGGATAAGAACCTTTGTTTTCCAACATTCTATCTGTCAGGACAGGTGCTGTCTGTTTGCTGTAACACGAAGTATCTGGGACACATCATCACAGATGAAATGGCTGATGATGATGACATGTATAGACAGCGGCGTGTCTTATATATACAAGCCAACATGTTGGCTAGAAAATTCTCTTGGTGTTCAGATAAGGTTAAGGTGAACCTCTTTAGAGCGTATTGCACTCCTCTCTATACTGCCCCCTTGTGGGTCAAGTATAAGAAGGCGAGCCTCCGGAAGCTCCAGGTTGCATATAATGACTGTTTGCGTATACTGCTTAGAAAACCAAGGTGGTGCAGTGCAAGTGAAATGTTCTGTAATGCACGAGTCAACACGTTCCATGCTCGTTTGAGAGGTCTGATGTACAAATTCATCTGTCGATTGAATGTTTCTCATAACTCTGTCATTATGCTGCTTTCAAATCCGTGTCTCAGTGCTGTACGATACCAGTCACCTCTGTGGAAACATTGGTATGGCTGCCTTTTTTTAGTTTGTATTTGAGTGTTGTATGTTTTGTAATAATGGACCAAGAGTCTCTTTAAATAAAGATGATGATGATAATTTTAGAGGCAACAGTAAAACAAAAAACCCACTTACATTGATTGTGATATGTGACAAAATACCAAAAATCATTCTGTGCTAAATTAGAATGTCACATAAGATAACAAGCTATCCAAGCTTTAAACATCATGAGAAGACCATGTTTGTCATGGCAAGAAACCAATATTTGGGTGTTTATGGGGAGATCAAATCTGGCATAAAGTCTGCATGAATCTATTCAACTATGAGTATCTGAATGTAATTATTACTCACAATATTTTTGAAATAATTGCATGGACAACAAAACAACACCAACAACCATAATTGAAAGGTACATAATTAAAAGTGTTGTTCCCCTGCCTAAGCAGGAATTCCAAAATTAAACGGACCACGTCTGAAAAGTAAGTTGTGGTCTTTGCAAGAACACAGGTTACATGTCTGAGGCCATTCCTACTTTAATCCACCCCCACTGACGCCTTTCTGTTCTTTTAATTATAATACTAATTATCAGGCATGATGTAATTAGCTTGCTCTCAGTCAGGACAGCTGGAGGTAACAGACGTATAAAAGCCACACGCAAAGGGATCACAAGGCTCTTATTCCTCTCGGAGCTCCAATTACCCTGTCCTACCCCCCACCCCCACCCCCACGCCTGTGTGATAGTGTGACTTTTCATGTTTCCCTCATTTCCCTGAAGCACCAGCGAGAAGAGGCAGGCATGTCAAGCATGTTTTCAATGCGTCATCACAGCTGCTCATTCATGATCATGTACAGTATGTGCATATGTATAGTGTGAACCTCACACAATCTGTCCAATGAGTTGACTTGGGATGCGGCTAAATTGTCAAAAAAAAATCTTTTTCTTACCACTATTCCTGAACTTCAGGGAAAAACATCATGGGGTTAAAAGAACGATTAATTCATAAGGACTAAGGTCAACTGCGGTGCTTAGAGAATCTGACTCCACTAACACTGGGAAACGTAATTATGATGCGCCAGCGGATTTTAGTGATGTGCGTCAGCCGTGGAGACTATTATAAGCACATCTATATACTGTGCCCCGTTTGCTTTTATGGTTATGCTTTGTAAACTAAACAACAGGGATTTTCTTCATTTACAAAGTTGGAATTGAAATTGGCAACAAAATGTACCTTGGTAAAGGATGATCCAGTGTATACTAAACTAAAGAAGGTTTTAAGGGAAGTATTGAAGCGCCTTTCCTAGCATCCAGAGATTTTGAACAGCTCTTATCATGGCTAGGGCTGTGCAATTAATCGTATTTTAATCTCGATAATAAAACGATTATTTTGCTGCTTGCGCTTTCGCCCCTCCCTAAAAGCCCTCTCGGTCAGGTTGTCAGTGACATTAGTTGTGAGTTCAGCGCGAGCGAAGATGGCAGAACAAGAGCAACTCGTGAACAAGAAAGGTAAAACGAATTCCGCTGTTTGGAAATACTTTGGGTTTAAGGAGTGGAACAAAGAAAAGTACAGTGCAGCAGGGGCGTACTGGCCATCTGTGAGTTCTGGAGAATCACAGACGCCCGGGTTGCTGACGGCCGGGCCGGGCCGCTTTTTTTAAACGTCATCAGTTCAGTTGCACTGACAGGCGACAGAGGTCCACAGTTTCCCCGCATCGAGTCTCCCCCCGCCCCCCCGTTGACAGTTCACGAGCGTGCCCCCTCGACTTCATCCACCACATCACAGTCATCAATTAAGGACGCGCTTTACAGTGCAACGGCCTACTCAACCAGCTCACAAAGACACAAAGATATAACAGATGCCATCACATTCTACATTGCTAAAGACATGTGCCCAGTTAGCACGGTAAGCAACCAGGGGTTTAAGCGACTGGTTAACACTGTGGACAACCGGTTAACACTGTGGACAACCGGTTAACACTGTGGACAACCGGTTAACACTGTGGACAACCGGTTATCACTGTGGACAACCGGTTAACACTGTGGACAACCGGTTAACACTGTGGACAACCGGTTAACACTATGGACAACCCGTTAACACTGTGGACAACCGGTTATCACTGTGGACAACCGGTTAACACTGTGGACAACCGGTTAACACTGTGGACAACCGGTTAACACTGTGGACAACCGGTTAACAACACTATGGACAAGCGTTACGCCATGCCATCCCGGCATAATTTCACCAGATCTGCATTGCCTGCCCTATATGACATATGTCGTGGGGAAGTTGAAAAAGATGTGGCTTCAGCTGAATACTTTGCAGTTGAATTATACTTAAAGTTCAGGGTAATCAACTGTTAAAAAGATACTGTTCAAATTATAATTTGTATTTGTTTTTAAAGTTCAATAAATGGATGTTTTCAAAGTCAACGAATAATCGTATTTAATAATCACGATATCAATATTGACCAAAATAATCGTGATTATTATTTTTGCCATAATCGAGTAGCCCTAATCATGGCTGCCACATAGGTACTTCTGGGTCAGTACTTCAGTGAGGAACCCTTCTAAGCAAAATGATCAATTTGACCGCAACCATGGAACAGCTGTAATCCCCATATACAATACAGACAAAAGAGGTTAAATTAAAGCACCACAAAAGAGCTTATTTCAGCTTAAAGAGAAACAATGATCATTAAGGTCACTCTTCTTGAAGGAGCTGACGCCTGCATAAGCTCTTGATCTTAGCAACACACTTTTTCTTAAGCTATTGCTCTGACTAATGAAGCTTAGCGCAAGTTCAATAAGGAAGACCAATATCCTCTGGTGTTACACGTCATTTCAATACTCTCTCCTCTCTCAATAAGTGATCAGGGGCGTTACTCCCCGGCTAGCCAATCATTGCACCCGCTAACCCCTTTAAATCTGCTCATCCCTCTCTGTCAGTTGTCATTTCAGGTGTCAACGCTCCTCCACCCCTTCACCTCCTGTCTCTTAATACAGGGCCAAGAAAAAAAAAAAAAAAAACCTTCTCCCTCCAGACCAGACCGAACTACTTATCACCACCACCAGTGTCTAGACTCCGGGGGGTTCATCGGAGCGGTTTTCCCCTCCTGAATGATCATCCTGCAAACCGGGGCCTAACTGCCAAACATCATTTCATTCACTTGTTGTAATCCGTCAATCATGATTCCTTCATATTATGTGTCCGGTAATAAACATGTATTTCATACATCACGTCTCTCCTGATTGAATTATCTCTCTTTGACTCAAACAAATACTGAATCCTCTGATTAACCAAGACAGTGTGATATTCCTATAGAAATGAGTTCCTGTCTGAGGTGTCAGTAGACTGTAAAAGAACAGCGGTAGATAGATCGCTGTGAACAAAGACTTCTGTACTTGTCTTTAGAAGTTAGTTTGGAATAATTGGCATCCACTCTTTGACAGACAGGAACTCCAGCTGATGGTCTGACACAGTTCTAATTGTGTTCTCAGCAGTCATGGGGAAATTAAATTGCTTTTTTTAAAAGCAGACACCACTTCATGGATGATATGCCATGTCTTCTACCAATTAAAAGGTTGATAATTAAAACACATGCAGTAGATTGCACCAATTTGTTGTTTTTTAAATGCATCCCATCTCTTTATCGATACATAAATAAAGTGTACCCATATTGCTCCTGTGGGTATTGTCCACAGTTTCTGACCATTGCATGTATGATGTGCAATGTGTGTATATGTAAAGCGCTTTGAGTCATTGATAATGCGCTATAATAAATGTAAGGAATTATTAAATTATTATATTTATATTGGTGCTGAGAGCATGAATTTATGAATATATATAACACTTGACAGAATATGCAATATTTTGCCTCCAAGCAATACTTTATGACTCCAACTAAAAATGCAGTCTTTGCAATGCAAGCATTCAGACTGTTGCAGGGCAGCAATAAAGCAAAACAGATGGTAACCGTATGGATATAATATAACAAATGCATAATTTCAACCTACATGCAATAACTAGATTCACACAGAAGAGTTTGATTGGCATGTAAAAAATATAGCAATTTATTTGAAACACCTCATTAGCTTATTCAAGCTGTAAGGAAAACTACGGCAGCAGTGGTGAAATTAAACTAATTGCATTTGCTTCAAGAAAGAAGACTGAGGGTCAGTTTCCTGTTTCGGTGTTATGTTTCTTTAGTCACTGCAACGCCTCTTGAAGAGACTAGTGGCCGATATTGACTTTATGATGGAGATCTAGCAAAAGCTGTTATTTTTGTATATTTCTTTGTAACAAAAGGTATTTTTAATATAGCCTACTATTATGCCCAAGTTTGTGACTAACTACAGTTTCTGAGAGAAGAGAAAAAAGCACAAGTGTGTTCCCCCGATGCAATATGCATGTACGGAACATCACAAAATATATTTCATTAGAAGCGGGGAAGTGACCCATATGTAAGTGGGCCAGTGAGAATAAGCAGCTCTCAAAGAGTATCATTTGAAGTTAAAGAGAGAGACGTTCTGTGTGTGTACTGTATGCGGTAAGCAAGAATTGCAAACCACAGTCTAAAAGGTAGAACTCAACGATCTGCCCGAGGAAGTCTGAGCCCGTGAGTTGACACTGGGAGAAGAAAAATCTGAGCACATTCCTGATGAAACGTCGCGTTGTGCTGTTTATGTAATGCACATGGATGTTTGTCTGAGAGTGTTATGATTGATGATTATAGGCATTTATGCAGGTGATGGATGACCACATTAGGAGCTGCATTTTCTTTCCCACTCCTAAGTCTTCCTCTGCATATATCATGTGGCACCCAATAAATAAAAATAAATCCTATAAACAAAGCAAGAACACCCTTGTTAGGATACATGAAGGGATACACAGCTGCAGGTCTTCAATTTGAAAATCGTTATAATTGTTTTGTTATTGTTATATATCTTATCTTTGATATTTTGTTATAAATAACGCAAACATAATTGCTCCTGCGCTTTAGAAATACTGCTACGTGGGTTGCTTGGCAACATGTAGCCTAGCTAAACATGAAAGGGCTGATGTCAGCTTGACAAGTGTATGACTATGCAGGGATACAGGTTTTTAGGGTTTCATCAAACAAAGCCTCAGTGATTGTCTGCTCTGGAATCACGGACACACTGACAGCATATAAGGGATGTTGCATCACGGACAAGTGGAGGTTAAGAGGATCTGAGAAATGCATTACTTAACTTTTCGCTCCTTCTCCACCTATTTTTCACTAAAACACAGACATCTCTTCCTTTCTCTCTCACGTTCAATCTTGTGAACTCTCCCTATCCCCTTAATATTAGGAGATGTCAGCAGTTTCACATTTTCCTTTTCTTTTCCCGTATAGCTGTCCTTCAAACCCTGCAAGTCTACACTCTGCAAAGAAGTTACGTGGCTGAAGTCAGAAACAGCACTTGGAAATGTAATCCACTTTTTGGGGGGTTGGCAGATTCATTTAAAATTCAAATCTTGAAACACCTTTTTCTACATGTTATATTAACACATGAAATTCCAACTCGAATGGTTGTAGTTTGCGATGGCTGAATTTGAGTTTCTTTAGCTGCAAACTGAAAGTCTGTCTCCAGATTTGTTAACTCTACGCGAATAAGTCTACTGGTGGTGAGGAGGTAGAAACGAAAATATGAGTTGGTTTCACGCTTCTGCCACTAGATGTCCAAAACACAGTAAATACAAATGAAACAACTGTTAAACTATCAAAAACGTGCATGGACCTTGCATAAGGAAACTTGTAGAGACTCTTGGAAAGCAATCTTTCACAATATGTTTTGTGATATTGGGCTATATAAAATTTGAATTGAATCTTGTTTTGGTTAGCTCTAAGAGATGCAAACAGGTTGGTCGAATATCGCATATTCTTGCTCTGCTGTTAGTAAGTAGTATATTTTTTTCACTGTTAGACTTAAAATTCAATCCATATTTGTTTTGAGCATGTGACCAGATATTATTCATTGCATTTTTAAAGAGAAAGCCAAATACATTTTATTACGCACATTTATTGTGTATGTGATAAAAAAATACTTAAAATGAAAGGTTAAAGGTGGGGTAGGTAATTTTGGAGAAATCAGCTCGAGTGCGCTAGAATTTGAAAATACACAACCGGAAAAAATCTGCCACTTCCTCACAGAGCCCTCCTCCAACACACACGAACGCACACATGACCAATGAGGGCACGAGATACATTTGTGCACAGATGGAAGGCTGACAGGCAGGTAGGCCATCCAGTTACTTTAGCCGGGCCGGCTCAAATGATTGGTCGTGCTTTTTACAGTACTACGGCTTCCACAGATGACATTTCTTTATAGATTTTTTGTCAAAGCACTTCAGATATTCATTGCTATCGGGATGTTAAGAGCATTCCATGGAATATAACAAAAAGTGTATCTCGAGCCGGTTTCTCAAACTTACCTACCCCACCTTTAATATAGTACCTTTTCTGGAAAATATTATTAATACACTTTTTATAAACTTGACAAAATTGCTGCTATTATTATCAAGTTGAAATAAAGTATATCTTGGGCAAAACTAAATAGAAGAAGAATTCTAGAATAGAATTGGGAGTGATGAAACCCTCTTTTAATGGTCACACATGCAGAGCCCACAGCACATACATGTGTTCTCTGCATTTAACCCATCCTAGTACCAGGAGTCTAGTACTAGGAGCAGTGGGCAGCTATTGTACAGCACCCGGGGAGCAATGGGAGTGAGGGGGGAAGGGGGGTGTCCGGTGGCTTGCTAAAGGGCACCACGGCAGGGCAGGAGGTGAACTGGGAGCTCTCCAAGTAGTAGTTCACACTCCATATTTTTTAGGCCTGGTCGGGGACTTGAACCGGCAACCCTACAGCTCCCAGTCCAAGCCCCTGCTGACTGAGCCACTGCCGGACAAATAAGAAATAAGATTCCAGCCTAAAATATGCAGTTGAAGAAAAACTCTCTTTGTCAGTGTTCCAATCAAAATCTCTCTTTTTTTCCCCACATCTGATCTGGGGCCCTGTTGGAAATTGAGGAACGCAATGGTTCTGTCATGTTGGTTCCCTGCAGATCCACTAATCTCAGCTCAGGATGTTCCCTCAGTTATTTTCTTTGACTAACATAAAGCTTGTACACCAGTGCCTAGACTTGTTTTAATACAAATTGCTAAATCCATAACCAGCCATTCCTTTTGTATTTGCTAAGAATGGTTCATATTTGAGTAACAGTTAATAAGACATCGATACACTGTGATTACTCCTAGCTGCAAAATAAATTTTTCTAATTTTCTAATAGACTTTTTCTTATATGGGAAGTTAAGTAGTTGACAGATTGTAATTACTTGCTGTATGAAATGACCCTCTAATAACTTATTGAGGAAAGAATAAGTCAGTCTATATTATGTGTATTGCATCTGACAGCTCAATTATCAACACCCCATAAGCATGGAAAACACATTAGTTCTCGACTTCTTATAGTTTGGTGCAATAATGTGAAGCAGCAAGTCTTTTCAGTTGTATTGCAATAAAGTTAAGAAATGTCCCTTATTTTAGAGTTAGTACAATAACTGAATGATGTGTGTGGGTAATAGAGTATTGATCTATTACAGTGAACATTGTAAAACTGTTGTTGATTATAAATACGAATCATCCCCAAGTTGGTATATTTGTTCGCTAGCTAACGGTGGCTTGACTGCTTAACTGCCAAGGTGCAGATACTCTTCTTCTTTGGGCAATTCTGATAGTTACCAGGCAGCTTTAGGTACATTAGCCCAAAATAATATCTCCTCTGTATTTTATCCGGGATGCAAGGCAGTTAAACTGACTACTGCAAAGGACAACATATCACATTTCTTTTTATGAAACCTGTATTTACTCATCTTATTAATGTGGTCCTTCCAGTCTGGAATGAATATTGTTCTGTTGTGTTGTGCACAGGGCATTTGCATTTGAAGACAATGGTGCAGATGATATGAAATGACAGGAGACCAGGGCCGAGTGAATAGTGCCTCATTCAGTTGTTTTGAGGGGGAGAGCGTTACTCACACACTCCTAACAACACATCTAATACGATTCTGACCTTTTAGTCAAAAAGGCTGCTTTCCAAAAAATCTCTATTGGACCAATGCAGAATTATATGTCACATTTATGTTTTGTTTAATGTTAGGTTTTGTGGTCCTACATTAGTTTCCTGGCTTTGAAAAGAGTTGATAAAAAAAAAAGGGGATAAAAAATGACAACCTAAGAACCGTACTATACACAATTGGATGTCGTTAAGGGTTGGTGTAGTCTCGCGCTGGACAATTTAATACTCCAATTACAATTTGATTTTCAGGCAGCTGGGCCTTCTAATTTCTGGCCAAAATGACCAGTGTATGTTTTATAGTTTGTTTCGAATAATTAATTGCCGTTCTTTTGGACTCGACCCTGCCAAGGATCTGCGAGTATAACAAAAAATCTACGTTAACTATAAAGAATAGTATTAGGTCTTCATATTATTTAATTATTTTATATGCAAATTCCGTTCTAAATCGGCAGTGAATTCCTGATATAACAGAATATGATTCTGAAGAACTGCCAAATCTTTTTCATATCCCATTCTTTCCCACTGGAGTGGCTGTTGACACTTGCCAGAGGGTCCAATTGTGCAATTAGCACTCCTACTGCAACTGCTAGTGACAATGTCATACCCTGCTGTTCACCAGTGGCAGACGTAATGCGACATTTAACAAGAAAAGGCTATGCAAATGATATCATAATCCTGAATGTGATACCTTGAACTTTTATGAACCTGTATAACAATACGATCAGGTTCCCAACCAATCTAATTGAATACAATTGAAAAAGACTATGCTAGAATTTGTTATATGCGAGTATGGGAAATAATGTATTGGCCAAATTGCTTTAACGTTTTGTATTTCAATAACAAATATAACAGGAAATGCACCAACTTCCAGATGAACTGCAATCATTTAAAATTGTGATTGTAATATAAATTATACTTTCCTTTTATTGTGTTTAATATATTATCCTGAAGCCAGTGTTTCCGCCAGACCAGGGCTGAGAGGGCGTCCACCCTGAGAGCACAAATTAGTGCATTTTAATTAGGCCTAGTTAACGCCTAATTTGCATATCAATGTGCCGATTGTGATGACGTTATCAGATACACATGTTACTGTATTCACCTTTAGTGTCAGTCTCCCCTTAAGTACAGTACATTAGCCTGTATGCCTATGATAAATTGCCTTAGCATCCTTGAGCTAACTTATCTATTAGCTAGTAGCCTACCTTAGTTAACTATATTTGTTTTTGTCTTTTGGCTAATTAGCTTTAAACTGGAGGCACTGGCAGTTTAGACATTTGTTCATCACCACTCCAGGGGCGGTTCTAGGGGGGCAGAGAGGGCCAGTGCCCCCCCTAACACTGACTTTGGACCCCCCTGTGGCCCGCCTGAAAATGAAGAAAAGAAAAAAAAAGTTTATGATTAAACGATTTCTTGGCTGACGGTATTGGCGGAACTAACGATATTTGTAATTCTAGTCGGACCCATTAGAGAGAGCACACCTTTATCTATGTCATATAGTTGTACAAAATAAAGTAAGAAATAATTCCAATGTGTACTATAGGACAGTAAAAATAGGTAACATAAGATAAGAATAAACAAGTTTAAATGATTTGTTATTGGTTGGATTATTGAAAAGTATACAGCTCCCTTTCATATGAGTGTTGAGAGCTGTATCCATAAATGCATGTTGTGCTCAAAGTACACCAGATTGATGCATTTAACTTCAACAAAATTAAATGCACAATTGGATGTCGCATCCAACAAATCAACAAATAAGGCATACTATATTTGTTGATTTGTTTTTACTTCCGGGTAAAAATGCTGCATAACAGTTAATTTATGTAATTTCCAATATACAATATATTCACAGTACAAATGGATATTTACCAAATATCTAATTTGGTTAATATTTGAGGAAAGCACCAATATTCAACCCTAGAATAATGTTGCAAATCGATATGTATTTAGTAAAAAGATATTGCAATATTTGATATACTCTATATCCCCCAGCCCTACGAATAACTATAGCCATATAACCAGACAAAACAAGAAGAGGCAGACGCATCCAGACTTAAATTAATATTCACTTCTTTAAAATGTATTTCACCAGGAAGAGATATATATATTTTTGATGGAGACCTGGCAAAATCTAGCTCAAGTTAGTAGCAGAGGCATTTATTAGTTACAAGGACTTTCAACATTGCTTAAAAAAGTTTAGAGGGTTTAGCCTCAAAGTGTTGCCAGGCAACCAAGGGAGACAATATCCCTTAGTGCCTCCAATGTCCACTTTCTGAAAGACTTACCAATGATGGCTGAAAGAAAGTAGTTTGTCGGTTGCCTCCAGGTGACCATTTTACCTTTGTCTACTGCTACAGTTCACTTATTGTACTTGAAATCATGGACTCAGAAGTATGAATTTGGCTTTAAAAAACTCGATTTTAATGGCTCACTTCTGAAGTCCCTTTCCCTTTCTTTAGATGGTAAAGCGGATAGGTGCAGATAGCAGATCAACAGTTTGTGCTGTACATCTTCTTAACCTGGGGAAATGTATTTGTGAAGTTTCAAGATTTTCTTTATCTCTAAGAAAAATTGTGTTTGGGTTTGGCGACGATTCCAACTATGGAAATGTTTAGCATATAGGATTTTTAAACATAGTGATAGAAGTATATGATGGCAATTCACATGATCATGTGATTGAAGCAATTTTTGGGTGGATAGCATTTTCTTCACTGATTTCGTGCCACATTTTAACCACTTTTGTCCATTCAAGTATTAATTTAAATGGTTAAAGATGCCTCCAAATCATCACATTCAGAAACCAAACCTGGAGGAACACCATTGAAAAAACATGCTGTGTTTTGACACCTGGTTATTGAACACGTCTTTTTTTTAGCAATTCAATTGTGAGCACTTACCTTGGAAATTCCTTGAAACTCTGAATGCCCTCCGTCTATAGAGTGTGGTTTTACATATTTTGAAACTCAGGTAGCAAGAGGTTCATTGGATACATTCAGTTTATTAAAAAAGTGCTTCCTTTACAATAAAAAGGCATATTATGGGGAATCACATCATCACCCTCGGATACAAATGGGCTAATTGAAGGCTCTCAGCTTTCCAGTTATAACCAATTTACTTTTTAATCTTAAAACTCATAATTGTTTGATTGACATTAATGCTACTTTCTTTTTGTTGACACAATCTGCATGGGATAAGCAAAAAGTGGGCATGTCTGTAAAGAGGAGTCTTGAGAACCCCAGTATTTTTGATTTGCTTGTTTTCCCTTTCCAAGAATGTAGTGTAATTTAGGAGCATTGTTTAGCATTCTTTACAACAAGCTAGCATGGTTTTTACCAATGACTAGAATAGGTTATTTAGTTTGAAACATCTGAAATCGAGTTTCAAAACCAAGCCTGTCGCAGCTTCCCAGAGCCGATAACTGTGTCTTATTGAAGTTTAAGGGGCTGATTTTCTTTTTCATTTCATCCCTTCCACTACTATTTCAGGCATTCACTTCGTACATTGTTGCAGGAAACTAAAATGACTTGCATGAATTGATCAATCAATAGGTGGGAGAGTTGGGATATTATTACATGTAGCAAGTCAAGAACACCATGTCAGTGATCGCACCACCATAGTGAGCTACTAGAAGATACTCTTGTCACTTCCTCTGCAACATAAAGCTCTCCCTGTTGAATGTTGGTGAATAATAGAGAGACTGAAACACAACTGCTGATTAAGAGACATTGAAAAACCTTAGCTGAGTTTAAGACACTAGAATTGCATTGTTGTTGCATTATTGAAAAAGAACCAACCAACCATGGCTTAGAAATACACTTTACATCAGCAATAACACATTTAACAATGTTCAAAAGTCTGGACTCTGCATTAAAAATGAAAATGTCTCACTCTTCTCTTCTTCAAAGCGGAGACTGTAAACTGGCTCTGGCATCAGCAGGGGTGATGTGATGGTTCCCTAGTTGGGACATTGAACAGTCGTTTTTCACAGCACAAGCTTTTGTTGTCCTAGATATGACAAAAAGTTCGTACCCCTGACTTGCAACTGATTCAACAACAGAATCAGGAGCAGACCCTTACTCTAATCACATCACTACTTCAGAGCATTGGAACACACAGAGGAAGAGGAAGCTCTGTTTTTTGCCCTTTTACTCACAGCCGATAAGAATTTATGAACTGTTAGGATCTGTAACATGCACAAATGCATGCAACACAATTTGTAACATTATTTCATCATACACATCTGCAAGGGGGCGACATTGAAGGTAATCTAAACCAGAATAAAATTGAACAGTGAGCCAAATCCACTATCTCAATAATGTATATATTCACTTAAGTATTTTTAACACGAAGATAAAATGTTACGAATTGTATTACTGCATGTTCAGACACAAAACAATATATTTCCTTCCATTTTGATTATGATAGCTACAGTATATGGATACAAGCAGATGTCAAAAGTAACAGTTAAGACTACAAAGAAGGACTGAACAGTAATTATTTTCAATAACTATTTTTGATTTGCCTAAATGAAAACCTTATCCAAACTGGGTTTATATCACAACAAATATATATATTTTAAATCAAATATCAAATTTTGAATAGAAAGAGAAAGAAAGAAAACTCTCTTGGGTAAATGGCTAAAGATTAAACATAAATTGCATTAAACAAAATGCAATTTAGAAAAAAAAGGGTTAATGATTAGATCAGCTTTGATTACATTGATGGATTATAACAGTTTTTCCAGACCTCAGATATTCATGAAGCATGTTCCATTGGTGGAGATCTTAGAAACACACAGCCACCCTCCTGTTGTTCACATTATCGATACACCCTGCATGTGTACTTGTCCCAAATGTCTTGGGGGGTCCAGGTGTTTCCTAATGTAAAAGTAACTCAGTGATGTATCGAGGCCTGAGACCATTTAGATCTTTATAGACTTGTAACAGGATTTTAAAAGCTATGCGTTGACACTAAGGTGGCCAGTGCAGAGAATCAAGGACGGGTGTGATGTGCTCCACTTTCTCGGTTTCAGTGAAACACATGGCGGCACAATTCAAGACAAGCTGCAGCTGTAAGATTGATTTTTTTACATTTGAGTAGTCTAGCCAACTGAGGAATTGCATGAATACGTGTTTCTGTAACTTGTTTTCGACGGAAGACATGAATTCCTGCTATGTTTAAAGATTGAACTTGGCTGATTTTGTAATTGTCTTAACTGGGCCCTGTTATGCTTATAAGCTAGATAATTCTTAATAATTGGAAACATCAGCTGCAATCCAAGGATTCAATATCAAAGAGACAGTGAATATCAATCATTTCTGTAAAGGTCACCTGAAATGTGTCTCAATCGAACCACTTAATAGACTCACCACTACAGTATACATAAAACATAACCACACCATTCCTGGGATGGTGATTTAAGTGACTTTGAACGTGGCATGCTGGAGAGGCTGGTTTGAGTATTTCAGGAACTTCCGATCTAATGGAGTTTCGACGCACAACCACTCTCTCTCACTTTCTCTCATTTGGATCGTTCTTTCGAAAGCCTAGAGGCTTTCGAAAGAACGATCCAAATGAGAGAAAATATGCAGTGAATGGCAGCTCAAACGGCCTTGTTGATGGCAGTGGCGAAGGGCCAACATCCGAGCTGATATTAACAATAACTGTGATAAGCATTCAATACAACTGAGGTACGCAAAAGAGTGCAAAGAGTGCAACTCTTTGAACCCTGAAAATGAAAGAAAACCCATTGTTGCCAGCTAAAAACGGGAAACTGAGGCTACTACTAGAACAGTATCTTCAAAATTGGACAAAAGAGGATTGAGAAAAGCCTTGACTGTCCAATGACCTTCTATCTTAGCTGCAATATTCATGGTAGGGTCTGGATTTGCTGTAAACAACATAACATAATGGATTTATCCATCAATAGCTCATGTTGCTATTGAGGGTTTAATGGTGTGTGGGATATTTTTGTGAAGTGAACATTGTTTAAATGCCACATTATTCCTGAAATATTTGTCTCCCCTCCTTTAGAAACACATTGTCCGTGTCTTCTAATGGCTTCCTCCAGCTGTATGACTTGTATGACCATGGATGTATAAAGAAAACTGGACACAACGTTGGAGGCGGGGCCAAATTAATCCCAATGAAAGGCCTGATTATTGAGTATTGAATACCTCGATTTAGGACCATTGCGTCTTCCGTAGCCCCATCTCGCATTTGTTTCGCTTTCCTAATCTCAGTTTAAGAAAACTGTTCTTAGGTCCATGAAATTAATAAAATGTAAACTTTTCAAAAGTGCTCTTTAATAGGCAACGCCTCCGTGGGCGGCTGTTGCTGCTGCCTGGTTCTACGAACATTATGCCTTGTGGGCACCATTCAAAAAGATGTGATCTACACAAATGTATCTGCTCCCTTCTGAAAACCACACTTTAATAATTCAAACATTTGCGGAGAAAGAGACAGAGCCTTGTGAAATGAAAATTCATGTGACAGTAGCAAAAAAGAACATGGGACCGCAGACACGGTTCATTTTCAGAACTAGAAGGTCAAGACGATGAAAAATAGACTGTGTTGAATGTTATACACTGTGATTCAGATTATACTGGGAGCTTTGGTGTGGAAATTACATATTTGTTTCTAACTGAATGGAAATGTTTTCATCCCAAAATGCCTCTGAGCACGGAACAATGAACAGCATAAACTACTTACAAAGGACTCATATGGTCAAATTCATGAAAGCACATAAACTCAAACTATAAACTATTTCCGAATGCCTGTCTCTCTTGATGAGAACAATTGTATGCTTTTATGTGCGCCTCCTCACAGTTTCCCTTTGTTACCATCCTTTATTCTTAGAGTACCCTGGTCACTGCTGTCTCTCCTTAAGGGGCTGCATCCCAGCTCTCTCTTTATGGAGGTGATTTCGTGCCACTGCTTGCCTGATTGCACATTATCTCCCAACCTCATAATGATATAAATAGAACTTGGAAAAAGCATGGAGCCTCCTTCTTTCCACTAGATTCCAGCTGGTTTCCTGCAGCGTATATTTTCCCATGTGAGCTAAACTCAGTTCGATCACAGTTGTAGATAACACTGCAAAAATGTAACTAAAGGTGCAATGTGCAAAGGTTTCATTTATTAAAGAAAATGGGTTGATCGGCTAATTTTCTGTAGAAGTATGGGTCAGACAATTATTCTCAAGATTCATAAAGGTATTATTCATTCAGTACAGTGGTTCTAAAAGGGTTGCACATTAAATAAAGTCCATATTGAAGCCCTATATTAAGTACATGCAAAATATGTGAAACTATCATTAGTAGTATTGTGCTGTTGCAGAGAAGTCCCGGCCAACAAACGGTATTCTACACACTTATTAAGAAGTCCTTGTTCGGTACAGATCCTCTTTCTCCATGGACATTTTATTATATTCTTAATATTTCAGAAATGATCAACTGCCCTAACAAGTAACAAGTAATATCGCAATCAATCATATCCCGATTGGAAAATAATTGTTATAAAAATCCTGTTAGCCCTTGTCACACAGCCAACAAAGGGCCCAAACACAAAACCCAAAAAAGTGAAGTTACTAATCGCATCTAGTTGTTTATTCCAAATTGTGTTTTCCACCTGGATTGCATAACTCTTCAGTCTGAGTTCATCAATGCACATAGTCCATCAGGTGGTATAAAACCCTCGGCAATGAAATCTAAAGGAGGTTTCCTTCCACCATGAGTACACACGGGCAGCAGAAACACAAGACAGTTTAAGACTCAAACACAAGAACTTGATTTTACAAAGTCAAGACCCCCCAAGAATTGCCCCCCATAAACAGAGTAGGTGCGACAAAGAGATTGTTTCCGACCAGTATGGGCAGTTAGTCTGGAACTAGAAGATATTGTTCTCTGGGTAATCACGATATAAATGTCAGAAAATTAGACAAAAAAAGTCGATCACAAAGTCCCAAAGCTGGCGTCTCTTGTATGGATTGTTTTGTTACACTCTTAGACAGAGATAGATAGGGGCAGGTAGGAGATTATACAATTCAATTTAGGGCAATAGAGGGGGTGGATCTTTTATATAAAGGCGTCACTGAGCTCTTCTCCCCGTCTCCATCGAAAAGACAAACACATGCACAAACTTTCTAAAAGCTGCTGTACAATGGTGTTTTTTGTTGTGACACCCTTTAAAATGGAAGATCTCTATTTGTGTTTGCTGCAGGGCTAATCCAAGCTCCAGATGTTGCCAATAACACACCGCTCATTAGGGTTTGTGTCGTATGGCAGTATTACTGCGTGTACACTTGGAAGAAGTGCCGTGGGTGAAAAGCCACGTTTACAACATTTCAGTACATGCATCATCCTCCCCTACAGGAGTTCTTTTGAGGGTGACCCGCCATTTGAGGGAAGAGGGCATGAAATTGCCCCTCAGAGATATTTGAGAGGCTGTTGCACTGAATAAGTGGAAATACTTCTCTCCGAGAGGTTGAGCAGAGCAGCTGTTCTCACCGCAGCGCATTTCCAAATGATGATAAACAGGGTGTTTTTCTGTTCTTTAGTTTTGTTACACCAGCGCCAAGCAGAGAAAAACATATATCTTGCCCTCATTAGCCCCCCATATCCAATTATAGTAGTTTGTTTATTGGCTGAAAACAGCAGCGTGGTCTCCTTCCCACTCAAAAGTACAACACTTTGAGTTAAAAGGCTGCATTGGAAAGAAACAGAAAGCTTTCTATGAAATATAAAACCCCCTTAATAATTCAATTCTTTAAAAACGTTATCTTGATCACAGAGATTTAATAATTTAAGGCCAGCGAGCATTTCATGATATACACATTTCCAGCTGCTGGTCCTCTTCCTGGAAGGGGGATTTGCTAGACAGAAAAAAAGGCGGGAGTCAAAAGACTTAACTGGAATATGAGACCCAGTGTGTATTTTCATTGAGATCTCCCTCTGTGCTATACCCCTGCTTGCCCTTAAGCTCTTAATGATTCCTTAAAAACTGATGAGGTAAAGAGGAGAGGAGAGGGAGCGTAAAATGAAAGTGTTCTTTTTTTAAATGTATTTTGGAGCAACGCCTATCAAGTGGAACGGAACTAGGGGAGGGGGGAATTAGCCAGGAGACATGCAAAGTGAGTGCTCTGGCTGGATGTGTGACATCCTTCTCTCTTCAAAGCTGTCTGAGGGGGGAGGGGCACAGGCACAAAATCTCCAAGAGGCAGGGAGTGCTTGAGGAAAAGACCACAGGGAGATGGTGGCTGTCTAATCCGGGCTAGTGATTGTCTCTTGTAAGGAAGTGCTGATTTCGAGTCTCTTTTTGCAAATGTTTATGCCTTTTCCTTTCATTTACTTGCACTTTTAAAGTTGTACATGTAGATGAATTACAACATCCATTAAGGCTAAGGATGGGTGTCCTTAGCATTTGATCAATAGCCGCGTTCACACTGCGGTACTTTTCCCACAAAGGTTCATGCGAACTTAGTTCATGCGAACTCTTTAGTTCGCATGAACTAAGTACAGATCGCGTTCACATCAGAAAAAGTCCCTGGGGTGGATTAGGCAAATTAAGCCGCTGACGTCACTTCTTCTTCTTCTGCTTTGGGTTTACTGGCAGGCCGCAACCCACTTCACGGCGTATACTGCCGCCCAAAGTCCCCGGCCGGAAGTCCCCGGAGTTGGGGACTTCCGAGTAAATCGCCAGAACGCCGACACCTCCTCATCTCCACCGCTCCCATGTTTTATTTTGTGTTGCCATAAGTTAGTCTCTCTGCGTTTCTGCGCTGGGCTAATGCTAATGCTAATGCGAGGATAATAAAATGGCGGCTTCACAAAACTTTTTGGGAGTTTTACGGGGCGTGGTTTGCAATTCGCCCAGCCAATCAGGAATATAGCTCTTTTCTCAAAAAAGAGCCGCTCGAAAGTCCCTGCTTTCTAGCAGGGACTTTCGAGGGGATTAAAAGGTTCGCATGAACTACTTTTAGTACCGGCTCTTTTTGGTGTGAACGCGAGCATGAACTAAGTTCGCATGAACTAAGTTCGCATGAACCTTTGTGGGAAAAGTACCGCAGTGTGAACGCGGCTTATACCTCTCAATCAACACTTCACCAGTACTCTAAGCATTACCAATATGATGGAGTTTCTAACCAAAGTAATCCCCATAGCCCTAACACTTACCTATATATTCTACTGCAACTTTAATGTTTGAAAACTGTCTTAAACATTTTGTCAAAATATTTTTTGTGAAATTGTTTAGAAGTCTGTGAGCAAATCTTACCTCGCAATTGAGTTAATATTGTAAACATGAGTTTATGGTCTTGATATTAAGCTTCAAGCCTGGTTCAATAAAGCATGATATTGATTTTCTAATATAGAGTTTCATTAAGAGCAGGGATGGGCAAATGGCGGCCCGGGGGCCCCCACCTCCTCTTTTTGCGGCCTTCAGATTAATTTATAAACAACGTAATTAATAAAAATATATATATATATTTACCTTTAGTACTGATACCGCCCACTAGACTCCTAGTTAGGTCACGAGCTGCGTACATGATTTTGTTCGGCAGCCAAATACCGCAAAAATAACCTGTGACGCGTTTGTGTGTATTGTGTTTGTTTCCCGAGGAAACACTCACAAGAAACACCGACTGTTGTTATGCCTGCTGTGATGTTAAGTCACCGCTTGTAATTATGCCTTTACAAGCTTCAAAGTTGTTTTTATCATCTGAATTTGGCGAAAAACCAAGACTTTGTTTATTTGAAATTAGATGAAAACAAACTGTCACGGACCCTGCCGTGTTATCTATGATTACTATGCTTTTCATTCATAATTTCAGCGGGAGGGGGGGGGAGTGGTGCTGAGGAACAGCAGAGTGAGGGCTGCGGGTGTCTGCGTTGACATTCCCCTTATTGTGGAATACGGGGAATGCAGAGACAGGCTACAAGTGTCTTCGGTTCAAGTTAGACAACTAATGTCTGGGTTAGTGTTCATGACTTCATGTTGATGTCATCTTAATGGTTCATCTCAATGCACACACATTTTCCGTGCTTTCCAATAGTTTAAAATTGTTTTATTCCACTGTTAAATAACCTTTTCAATACAAACATGCCACTTGTAAAAATTAGATAACATTTCTGTGAACTGATATTTGTTTAGTGAGCTTAGAGGATTAGAGGATGTTCCCTGAAAGATTGTAAAATGTCAATGCAGATGTCAGACTTATTATATTTGTTAATAATTACATACAATACATGGAATTTGTGTGTGTGTGTTCCAAGTGAATCTGCGGCCCCTGGTGGCCAGTACATAAATGATGTGGCCCCCACCACCATCAAAGTTGCCCATCTCTGATTTAGTGTATGATAAACCATAAGGCAGGGTATGCTTCAGGGGGGGGAAACATGACGTTGGCCGATGCGTTATGCGACGCTTTATGTATTTTTGCCAATCAACCACTTGTGTTTTGAAAGATTAGACCTTGTCAATAAGAATGTTTGTTGTGTACAATTTACAAATGCAAAATATTCAGTAATAAAAACAATCAGCATATTGGTTTGACCAATTTTTGCCAACATGGTCACAGCAGAACATTTATGAGAACATGACATAAACAACCTTAAATACAATCATGGACTATGTATTAAATGTTTATTAGGTCAATAGAAATGCAATATGAAACATAACTGGCAGTTGAGCTAACTGGTGATGAAGCTCAACTTAAGAAAAGAAAGCAGAGAGAATTGTGTGGGAGTAAACGGCTCAAAGGAAAGTGTAACGTTAATAATGTACTGGGTACCATCCATAGATATATCTTTTCTTGTAAAACAACATTTTATCCAAATGCTCAAGAGAAATGGAAAAAAGAGTGTTCGTCCATTTTTTTTATATCTCTGGCAATGGAGAATACATTCCGTGCTTTGAGCTTAGTACAAGGGAGGGATGTGAGTTTACTCATTTAGTTTCTCTCATCGCGGTTGGGAAAAGTTTGGTCAAGTAGTGAGTTTCTCTGAGTTGACTGGTTGATGCTGCAATCTTAATTTGAAAAGCTATTTTCCTTGTTGCCTATTTTAGCTTTAGATGTATACATTTGAATTCAAAATTGGCATGAACATTCGCCTTTTTTTGGATTAAATGCGCTACTTTTGTGATCTTTGACTTGATTCAGAATCATTGAAATTCTCTCGTCATTCATTCGCATACACTAGGGCTTTATCAATTATTTTAATTACAATAACAAAATATGGCTATTGCCCCTGGATATAGGAATACCTAATTATTCAGCCCTTCATAGGCTTATCTTTTATCCAGATTATTTTCTTAGTATTATAATTGTTATGGTACACTTCGGTAGTTCTCTTATTTAAAAAAGAGTTTGTGGCTGTCAGATATTCCCAATAACGGCTAGACCACCTAAATTGTATTACCTTTTTTAATTGCTGACGTTTACATTCTGTACAACATGATGGGAATGTGGGATTGGCTAAAGGGATTCTGGTAATCTCAGCAATCTCATAGCATAACTCCAGAGTGAACCAAAATCCAATCAGCCTGAATAAATAATGGCACCTGTCTTGGTTTGCAAGGGCTTATACTTTTGGAATATCCAGGCCCAAAGTGATAGACGGTACATGGTTCAAACTATTTCCTGCCTAAAACATTCTTGATAATAGCTCACTCAGTCCTACAGCAGGGTAAATGTGTTGTGTTGCCTGTTGTTCCTCCACAGAGACTGCAGGCGCTGCACAGACCAAAGATAAAAGACACAGCCAACTGAGCCGGTCAGCAAGATCCCATTTTCATCAAACTAAACCAAGCTTACGCCAGCTTCTTCAACTATTAAACGCCTGAAATAAGCAACAGTGAAGCACCCCCAACTCGCTGCAACAACTACTGCAAACACCTGTCAGTGTCTTTGAAAGACACTGGATTTGGATTATGGTTATATTTCGAGAGACAATACTCTGGCACTGATTGCTACAGAAATATGTGCATTGCTTGAGGAGAGAATCAGAACCCTGCTTTTGTCGTGTGGCAAAGTGCAGTCAAGCAGCATATTGGTGCCAGATGTATGACTAACAAATCAGGCACATGGCAGTGCATGCCACCAACTAAGATTGGGTCTCATAAACCTTTTCTGTGCCTGTCTTTGAGTCTCAAAATAAATGGGTTTGTAATAATGGGAATTTGTTGATGAAATACCATAGTATATTTAGCATAGAGCATGTTGGCAGCTTTAAAATGATTATCCGTCAATGCCAGGTTTGGAACATAATGAGACCCCGCTCTATCAATATTAATCGGATGTCGCAATGGTACTTAGCAATTTACACAGGGATTTATTTTGTTCGTGTACACGGCACAAGCCCTACATTTGTTTTCTAAGAAAACTCAGCAACTGCTTTTTCCGTCTCCTGAGAGACGCTCATTATTGAGGCTGTAGCTGAGCATGCTAAAGAAACAGCTTCTTTGTTTACAAACCCACATAATTGTATGTGTTTTTTAAACTTACTGGATGAAAGTGGACTTTAGGCTGTGGCTCATCTCATGGTACAACAAATGAATTTGCATATATGACGTTTCTCCTAACCCCTTTCCCTAACCGTGGAGCTATGAGTTGTAGTTGAAGTTGAGGTTGTAGTTGAAGTACGTAGGTGGATTGTCGAATATGTGAAAGGAGCTTTCTCTACAAATAGCATTATAATTTGGTTTAGATTAAACATTGGTTCCGCCCATTAATTAACATTGCTCTGAAAGCTCATTCACTCAAAGAGAACACCTAGAAGACAGCTCCAGTCACTGATTGATTGAATAGCTTCCACCTTTCCAAATCATATGCATATATCAACGGACCACAAATCTCTCAGTGAGGCAGGAGAAAACATCTTTCAGTTGTGCATCGTGAACGCCCCAAAACCATTTCACTCTTACAATATTGTTCTTCACAAATGCCTTTTCAAAATTGCTTATACACTACTTAAAATAATCATAATTCAGCACGACTGCAACAATCCACTATAGCTCCAAATGTAATGACTTGTCATGTAAATAGACTCACTTTGTTGTAACTGTCAAGATTTCCTCTTGAACACACAGCATAGAGAGAGATGCAATAAAGGAAATGCAGTAACTGCAGGAAGGCTTTTTGAGTAAACTTTTACAATCCATGTAAAAAGATAAAAGCTGGAACTGCTCCATTGTCAATATTAAGAGATGCACATCTTATATGGATTGAGGTGACATTGATTTGAGTTCCCTGTTGCAGTTATGCTGATGGATCCCTCGGAAAATAATATATCCTGCGCTATTTGTAACCAAATATTCAAGATAAGCAGTTTCTTTCACCACTGAAAAGGAGAAGCTGCATTCAGGTCAAGTGAAAAATGTTCCCTTAAGTAAGTTATATAACTATATTTTACAGCACAGGGTATATTGTAAATAAAAAATCATAACTTTAAAAAGCTGATTCATTGTTTCCAAAGAATAGTATATATATATTCAACATCTAACGTTTGTAAATAATTTTATAGTGAGAATGTAGTCAAAACTATTTGCAACTTATCACCAAATTGCAATTTGCAATGGTATCACACACTCTTGGTGTTTATCACTTATTTCTTTACCTTTATACAAAACATGTATCAAACAGGATGATTTACTAATCTTTTAAACTCTATATGACCCTTGGTGAATCTATCATACCCGAAACCTGAGATCTAACAAAGACAACATGCAAATCTTTTTTCAGTTTCCAAGCGAACCCTGGTTTATAAATATACTCCTTATCACAGTGGAAGGATCCACTTTCAAGCCATCTCATAAGCTTCGGGATTACCGTACATCACCTCGGTGCAGATTACCATAAATCTATCAACACAGTTGAGGAAGTGTGGAATATTCCAGAGAAAATCTGAAAGGCAGTTACAGTGCAACTCCATAAACAAGACAACATAAACCTGAGTCACCTACTGTATAACTGATGTTGGACCTTGTAACAAACAATTCAATGTGTTCCACTTTCAGTTGCAATAAAGTGCTCTTATGCAACTCCATAATAGCTTTGCTCCATTACAGCAGAACTGTCAAACAAAAAATTCAATTATACGCAATCCATTGTGAAGTGCTGGAAATGTTGAATATAATTCCATTCATGATAAAAAATACAAGAAAATGTTTTTTAGACACGCATTAATGAACCCACCAACAAAACTCCCCGAAACACACACAAGTGCCAGAACATAATTGCTTGAAAATGAGTCATGCCATGCTTATGTGATATTATGCAAAATTGTTAGATAATGTCCAATTATTCATGTTCTCTACAAGTTGACATGTACAATAACATGTCTATAACAAATAACGCACAGATTATACGTGTGTTAATTGTACACTCAATCAACCTCAGACCATGGATCAAATTAGATTCTCTATTCTCCACTTTATGGTTTTAAAAGTAAAACCTGAGTAATTGGACAAATCTAACATTTGGAGTTTGTGAATCAAGAGTCAAGGATGCTTAACTGTGATTCAACGGTGTATTTGTTACAGGGCATACTTGATAAAGGATTTACCTCTCTGTTGAGCCTTTGCATTTTGATTTAGATTTGTTATTTTTGGCTGATGCGATGAATCATACCTCACACTCCCTGGAGCCAGAAATTGTGCATGTGCAGGAACCAGTGCCATTGCTTAGCACCTCCAATGCCTCTGGAGTGGCAGCAGGGTTGTAGCTCATGTAATACTCTTGGAGCTGGGAGCTCAGGTTCTGCTCAGGCTCTGGACTCTTTTTACGACGCTTCCGCCCCACCATGGATCGCTGCGGCAGCAACCTCGTTGCAGCTGGATATCGCCGCCAAAACACATAGATAATTGTCAAGATTAGGGACATAGTGAAGAAGAGTGCCACGCTGCCCACCACCACTTTGTGAAGAGTCATGTGTTCCAGCTCTGGAGGTGGTATGAGGGTGGGTCGGGTGGGGGCAACTGAGTCTATTGGGTCTTTGCTCATATGCCCTGGAAAGGTAGGATGAGGAATAGGTCGAGGTCTGTATGGTGGGACAGGACCAAAGGTGCTTGCTATTGGCATTGGTGGAGAGGCGCTAGTGGGGGCAAAGGTTGGTTCTCCTGTTGCTTCAGAAATGAGTTCTGACATTGGTGAGGGTGTTTCTGTCAGAACGTAATCAGTTTCCTCACAAATTCCATGGTTCCTTGTGGCTTCCATAATTTTTTCTCCCTGGAGATACTTAGGGCTGCTGCATATCATAGTGGTGTCTTTGCTACCTCGAAAACTTCTCAACCAAGCCACAAGCGGGCATATCCCAGTTCCACAATCCCACATGTTCCCGGCAAGGCTCATGGAGGTCAGGGATATCCATGCTGACACCGCCTCCTGAGACACATTGGACAGTTTGTTGGATTCCAGGTTGAGGACTTGAAGGTTGGGCAAGCAGTGAAACACAGCTGGGTCCAGGGTCTGGATTTCATTTCCGGACAGATCGAGTTTCTGCAGTGTATACCAAGTCCATGGAAGGCCCTGGTTGACCACCTTAATGCGGTTCCACTGCAGGAAGAGTGATCTCAGATTGGCCAAGCGTGGAAACAGAAAAAAGTTGATCCGTGAGAACTGGTTGTGCTCCAGATGCAACTCCATTAGCTTCTGAAGCCCCAAAAATGTAGTGCGGGTAAGAGCCTTGATACGATTGTAACCCAAATCCAGAAACTCCAAACTTCGACACTCCAGGAATGCTCGAATTGGGATATTGGAGAGACCGTTTGAGCGCAGGTGTAGGTTTTGTAGTTTTCGTAAGCCATGGAACTGACCTGGCTGAAGGACTTCTAATTTGTTGTAAGACAAGTCCAAACTGCGAAGATTGGGAATTCCATGGAATGTTGAGTTGTGCAGCGATGTGATCCTATTGGAGCTCAGTATCAGCTCTTTAAGCCTGCGAACCCCCTGGAACGCACGACTGTCAACAGCTGAAATTTTATTATGGTCCAAGTATATCCAGAGAAGCTGGCCCAGATGAGCAAATTGATACGGCAGCAGAGTGTGTAGATCGTTGTAGCGCAGGGAGAGGCCTTGGCAGCCAACTGAGATGTTTTCAGGAACATCTAAGAAGCCAGCTGAATCACAATGTACCGTTTTCCCCTCGCATCGGCAGCTATTTGGACAGGTGCGCTCACCAAAGCTGAACAGTGGGGGAGCCCGCAAAAGGAGGAGGAGAGGGAGGAGGAGGTGTGTCAGGCGTCCATCACACATCAATGGACCTGAAAGAGAATAAGACAGAGAGAGAAGAGAGGATTTTAATGAAGTCCCATTTTCAGATGTTATATACAAAAAAGCCATGGACAAATACAAAATTCAGTATCCCCTGTGAAGCAGAAAGGGTTCAAAACGGATGTTAGAACTCATTTAAAGTTCTTTGTTGTATGTCAACAGATGCATATGAATGGCAAAACTATAACACGAGTATATGAACATACTGTTTTCCTAGTTAGTTTTGTCAAAGACAAGGAGGACCTTGACACTAGGGCTGTCCCGAATACCATTTTTCAGGCTCCGGATATTCGGTAGTAATCAGCAGCGAATATTCGGCGCGGGCTTCAACACATGTATTTCGGTTTATTCAAGGCATCCATTTTGTTATTATACAGTATTGTTGTTTTATATTTATGTGTTACAACCCAATTTATGTTCTTTGAAATTGAAAAGGATATTGCATTGTGTTTGTTACTTTTGTTGCAGTTGTATATGTCATAAGTGTAACTTGGCTTGGCTTCCTATTTTGCATGGACATGCTTTTATTTTGAATGAGAGTTAGCGCTGTTGACAGGAAGTTGTTGTTGCTATGTTGTTGCTATGAAAACAAAACAAAAAAACGAATAACGAAATCCGAATAGTACTCCAACGACCGAATATTCAGGTAAGCCCTACTTGACACAGATGTACTTATCTGATCATTCCACTTATAATGAAGACATATAAAAAGGTTTAAAGGTCCAACACTCATTCACTCCAGATGCTGTATGATATTTACTAACCAAATTGAGCCAAACCAATAATATAAATATTAGGGGTGTTATAAATAATCGTTTCTACGATGCATTGCGATGCGGACGTGGACGATTCGGTCTCGATGCAGTGATGGAAGATAATCGGTTATAGAGTAGTAGGCTAACGTTGCTTCCTGATTTTCCGGCCGCGGCTTTACTATAACGTTTTTTCTGTCACTTTAATATCAAATCGGTCGGTGACGCAGAGATCAGGGAACAGACGTGACAGCGGCACAGCAACACCAAACACGGAGCAGTCTGCTTTATCCACCAACACAACACCACCAGTCCAGAACCAAAAGCAGAATGACCCGCTCTGAATCACTCCGTGTCGCTGCTGCACAGGGATTTATGTTTTTCAAAAATAATCGCGTTACAATCATGTCAGGTTTTTGGTGGATTTAATTAAGTCCTGGATTGCAAAGTATGAATGTCCTCTAGCAATTTGCAGACGATATATACGTGTGTAAAGTTTGTGAAGGCACGAGGAAAAAAGCTTCCGCGATCACCGTCTCCTCTGTTCCTCTAAGCCCCGCCCCCTCCCTGAAAATAATGAGTGACATGCTGACCCGATAGAAACTTTGTTATTCACTTAATCACTGAGATATAATGAAGCTAATTTAATCTCATACATTCATGGGATTTATGTAACAGTAAGACAGAGAATGTGAGTGTGCACCCACATGCAGTATTTTTGTTTGTATATGCTGTTGTAAATACTCCTGTTGTCTCCTGTGTTCAGACTCAAGTCCTGTGTGTGATGCCACATTCAGGACATTCAGTGTCCTTTTTTTAACAGAAGACCGTTGCTAGAAGCTGCAGCTAGACTGCAGAAGCATTAGCTTTTTGTTTTTGAGGATGGAACAACTTCACACACAGATATAGGGAGGCTAGACCTATACAATTCATTTATTTTGGTTTATAAATTAATGTCAAGACAGTTATGTTATTGATTTCTGAAGCACTTTCTAAATAATAAAAAGAGAGTTCATATGTATTTACTGCATGTATGCATTGATGAAAAATAAGCCATGTGCAGTAATATAGAAAATTGAGGATGCAACGCATTGGTATGAATCGTGATGCACCGTGATGCACCGGGATATCGAACCGAATCGAATCGTTGACAGGATAATCGTAATCGAATCGAATCGTGAGACCAGTGAAGATGCACAGCCCAAATAAATATATTGTCCTATGGATCAATGGCATGACCTGAATCCTTTCAATCCATGCAAATGCAACGGCTGTCAAATTACAGGGTCTGCTTGAGGTTGCTTATATCCATGCTGTATGATCAGTCTAGGACTTGTGGCCTGCTTTTAAAGCAATACTACAATTAAAATGACAATGCGACTGGACAATCATTTTCAACAAACAAGCAAGGCAATCGAGGGTTTTTCTTTAAATAATGGTAGGTGCTTGAATGTCCTTGTCAGTAGCCTCATGTTTTAATTTAACATTCTCTTTTGATTTCTAATTCAACATCCTGCAGTACGGATCAAACACGTAAGAAGATGTGTCACTGCCCTAATACATTCAGACTGCACAAAGGACAAATCCCTGACCCATGGCTCTTATCTGGTCTCACACTGAGTAACGCTTCGACAAAGGATATTCATATGCTTTCAAATGTACTTTGACCTCCCCGCAGGCACATGTCTGTTCCCTGCTCTGTTTCTTAAAGTAGCCGCCTTGCTATTAACAGCTACAGATTTGACAATTAACAATGAGGAGCTTGTCTAGTATAGCGTAAAGGGAGGAATGATGTTGTATGAACAGGCTGCAATGCCAATGGTATCAAAGTAGGAGGTATGTGAGGGCGGGAATTATAAACATTGTGGAAATGTATAAAACAGTAGTGTTTAATTATGCTATTAATATTATAGACGGTTTCAAGGTCTAGTGGATTTTAATGATACATGATGCAACCTGCATGAAGTTTGTAAATTCTAGTAGGCAGCACTATTAGTTGGTGAATTACTAAAATTATAAACGTGGGTGATTATTAAACTCTATAGAGAATGATATAAATAATTTCTCTTGGTGGAGACTATTAGGGTAAAAATGCATTAAATAATAAGAACAACAGCAGGCCATTAGTTATGCTTGAAATTATTATACACAATATACATCTCGGTACTTTTTACGAAGTCAGATATATTTCGAGTTGCAGGTTAAAGCAACTTAGAAGATGTCTAAAGCACTTTTGATAAAAATGTATATATCCTAAGACGGTTGAGGCCATAAAAATGGTTTGTTCTGTATGACTAATCTTAAGTGTTATTCGCCAGACCAGCTAGCATCCCACAGACATACCCACAGCGAATTTGGCTGAAAACTGTTTCTTCATATACAAACTAGAATTTGGATTTTGTGGTGGTATATTTACCACAATTTGACAACGTTATGCTAATACAGCTGAACACCTGCTCTAAGTGCATCTGCCTTTCTCCGTATTTTGCAACGCCTCACAGCTACACCCATATTCTGTCTTATTAACTATGCAGTCAACTGTGTCAACACCTCACAAACACAAGACTTGACTATGATTGAAACAAATGAACGGGAAAATACACATTGTATAGTCCTATAGAAAAAACTGAACCGTTTAAGGGAGGAAAAGTTTAGCTGATTGCGGAGGGGATGCTAGGAACTGAGAAACTGTTTTGCTGATTCATTTTGAAAGAGAAACAGCTGATGGAATAACGTGAGCACAGAAGCGACTTTTTCAATCTGTCAATGTCAGTGAAAGTTCTTCACGTTTATAGTGCTGTCCCCTGCTTAGCTGTAGTGAAGCCAAAAAGGGGGGGCTGGCAGTGGGGGATCGTGAGCGGATTGTGAGTGGATGGCAGAAGAAACGGCTCATGAATGACAACATCAAACAATATCCATATACACTGTCATCCTATCTCGTTCGGAAAAACTAAAAATACCGATATCTTAACCTTAACCTGATACTAACCTCAGCCATTTACACAAATCTAAACTTGCATAATTTTGTAGAGGTAGGGTGTGGAAAAAGGTTCTCTATCAAGGTCTAACCCCCTACAATTTGTTCTCAGAAGAATTTGAAGTACAAGAGCACACACATGAACTCCAAATATTGTGATTTGTTTGGTATACACAGTGATGTACCTGAACGCGTTCAATGAACGATCGTTCATGAACGCGTTCATATTTTGGGCGAACGTGAACTGAACGTACTGTATTTCCGCTAGATGAACGTAATTGAGAACGCGTTCATTCTCAGCGCTGTATAACGGCGTTCAAACGTGCGTTCATTCTCAGCACTGTATTATAACGGCGTTCAAAAGTGTGCCAGATTTCATATGCCTTTCAGCCGAAAATCCAGTTAAAACACACCGTAAACAGGCTTCAAAATAATGCGGAAAACCACCCAATCTGGCAACAGCAAGCTGCCTGTGACGCGTACGCGCCTGTCACCCCTGGCTGTCGAACTAAAATATAAATATACTAAATATATCAGACTCCTCACAACAAACAATGTGGAACCGCGGAACCGGCGAGCATTGAATGAATGAATGAATTAGTATGGACGAAGCCGAGAGCAGCTGCAGCAGCACTCGCTCAGAGTGAGACTCTACGGCAGGGGTGGGGAACCTCCGGCCTCCGGCCGTATACGGCCCGCGAGACAATTTGGTACGGCCCTCGAGGTAATTTATAAACACACGCAAAAAATAAAAAAATGAAAGAAATCTAGACCGCAAAAAAATTAAACAAGCGAGTACCTGTTTTTCCTGGCCAAGGTCAGGGTCCTTGAACACAACACGAGCCTAACGTGTCATCACGTGGTATATGTCTCGACTGACAGGGGTGCAGTTCTGACGGAGAGCACCAGAACGCCACTCCAGCACTTCAGAAATTGCAGTACCGATAAGTCCGTACACATGCCACAGTTTCTGCGTGTCTGTGTCTTTAGTTGTAAGCCCAGTGGCGATCTGCTCATCTGTCATACAGTCAATAACTGTGTTGTTGTCATTAGCATCTGGTTAGCTAGCTATGCTAACGAATATAAGAAGCTTTGTCTACAACCAGTGAGGTAAAGGCACATCTTTATATGATCATTATAGTTATAAAAAAAATAAGAGAATAAAGTAAACAGGTATAAAATACTATAAGACAGTTATTAATAAAGAAGAATACAGTTTGAAAGGGTAGTGATTTGTCAAATATCCATAAATTAAAAGAAAATCTGCTTACAGTTGTGTTTGGGTGTTGAGAGATGTGTCCATAGATCTCCTAATGTTGCTCTCAAAGTGCAACACATCTTGCCAGGGGAGCATGCCCCCCGGACCCCTCTAGAGGAGGTTAGGTCCCCCCCACTTAAACCATGTTCACATGGATAGGAAACTAAATACATTTGCACACATCTTGTGTCCATAAATTATCTTTCTGTTTAGGTGGTCACGCCACACCCTGCACGTGCATGCATACGCGAGTCATGGTGAGATATCTGGATTAGGAGGTTGCTTTTTCTTTGCACAGAATGAAATGAATGAGCTGTGATTTTAGTTTTTTTAAGCAGAGGTCAATAACTTGTACGGCCCTCTGAGGATATTGTAAAAATTGAAATGGCCCATTAACATCGTACAGGAGACAAATAATAGCTCGCAGCAACTTATTGAAAAAAGAACTATGAACTATAAATTAGTTCATTTTTGAAACCATGAACTTTAGTTCAACATTTTGAATTATGAACTATGAACTGAACTAGTTCATTTTAAAATATGTGAACTGTGAACTGAACTAGTTCATGTAGAAAGTGAACTTTCCCAACACTGGGTATACAGTATGCATGAGAAGTTACTGTTTGACTTTGGACAAGGTTTTTGAAATGACAGCAAGTGAATGACATGAATACAAAAACAAAAGTGCATTACATTACTGGCAGAATGTGCCACTCTGTATACTTAAGTTCTGGAGAGACATATTGCTTGTCCAGTACGGACAAACAGGCAATGTAAGGTTCACAAACAGAGGAAGACCATGATTGTGATGGAAAGATTGCAAGAATTGAAGATGCAAATTCAAAAATATGCATTTGAGTCACTTTGTATTCAAATCGACAAGTATTTTAGAAAGTTGGCTACTTAGAAAGGCTCCAGGCTTATTTCAAAGTCGGATAATTACATCTTATTTGGGATGCATCTATGTACTCGCCTTGTGGACCTCCATAGGACTATCGGCAAATAAGATGGTTGTTAATGGCAGTGGACGATGTTTATCTGTTCCATCTCAATAACTTTGTTCTAGCTAAATGTTGCAGTGTGCGAAAAAGTACACGTCCCACCGTCCGGGACGTGTTGTTTACAATATCGGACAAGTAGATCTTTCAATTGACTTGTCCGGCGGACAAGTGACGTTTTTCGCCCCGATTTATTGACAAATGATTGATAAATTCAGTTTACAAATGGCAGAACTCATTCGCAAATTGTCCGTGTCCGCCATTGTTCGTTTAGAAATGTTAGTTTCGGTTCTGCTTGTCGATTCCTAAGGAAATGCATCTCGCCGCTTTCTGTACAGTTAGACGGGGGCGGGGCGGAGCGGGGCGGGAAGTGTAGCACAGTGGCAGGGTTGGGAAGCAAAACTCGGTTCCGAGTAGGAACAAATAACAATTCTCCGGTCCCGTGATTAAGAGTTGTGAGGACAGGAGGCAAGGCCGAGCCCCGCGGACAGCAGCTCTCTCTCTCTATGCTCCGTATCAGCTGATCGCTGCACGGTGCAGCTCAGCGTCTCTCTCTCTCTCTCTCTACACACAGCGGATCCGCAGCCCGTTTAACAGCCTCATCTTTGTCAAACTTTCTTATGTTCTGTCTCTAACACGTAATGAAGGTTATTAAGCGTTTTAGCTCCTGTGTTGTTAATATTGACCACCATTTCCTTTATGAAGGGAAGCAGCCTCCCTGTCTGTGTCCTTGCGCTGTCCTCACATCCCTGGACCCCCAGACTCGGAGGAGCACAGGGATGTCAGTATTGTTTATGAAGCAGGGTATAGAAAGTAAATTATTAAAATGCTATTTATACTATTTATTAACTTTTACAAACAGTGAGTAGCTGGGCAGCTGCCAGCATGTGTATTGCAGGACATGTGTAAGCGTGCAAGTGTCTTTGAGTTGTAGAAATGCGCTAGGATAGGCTATAAATATAATAATAATAATAACTTTATTTGTATAGCACCTTTCATACAGGGGATTGCAGTTCAATGTGCTTTACATCAGTAAAAAATAAGACATAACATCAGTGTAAAACAAGCAGCAAGAGCAAAGCATAAAGTGGGATAAAATAATTAAAAATAAAAACATGGGGAATAAAACATAGAGAAATAGTGCAATGTCAATCACAGAGAATAGTGCAGTATAATAGTGTAAAATCAGTAAAAATGCTTTGGTAAAGAGATTAAGCCTTTTAAAAATGCCTAATGTATTGGCTTCCCTAATATTGTTGGGTAACATGTTCCACAGTTTTGGGGCGTAGTTTACAAAGGCTGCATCACCGATCTTCTTATGACTCTTTCTGGTGACCTCTAATAGACCTGCATCTGATAATCGCAGTGTTCTGGCAGGTGTGTAGTTCATTAGAGAGTCAGCAATGTAGCTGGGTCCTTGTCCATTTAGAGCTTTGTATATGAGGAGAAGCACCTTCAAATCAATTCTAAAAGTTACAGGAAGCCAGTGTAGAGTAGCTAAGACAGGACTAATGTGTTCCCTCCTTTTGTATTCGTTAGTAGTCTAGCTGCAGAGTTTTTAATGAGCTGGAGTCTTTGTACATTCTCAAACTGCACCACTTAGAACTAACTAAACAATGCAGAGATTATTTTTATATAATTGTATTCAATAACCGTAAGAAATTAAACAGTATGAAGTGATTTGTAAATAGGAATACAGATTTGACTTAATGTTTTCATAAATATATTTTTCTCCCAGTTTGTCATGGGGCTTATTTTTACCCTCTCAAAGAACCGGAATCGAGAAACAAAAATAACCGGAATCGAAAAGCAGAACCGGAATCGTTAAAATCCAGACGATACCCAACCCTATGTGTGATGCAGTAAAATCTTACCGCTCACTTACGTTGAGCGGTGTTGTAAAAACCGTGGGAAAATGTAAAAAATACGATGACGAAGAAGAAGATTTCAGTGGCCCCAATTTTTGTCAATTCTGGACAAGTGAAAAATGTATTCGGACAAGTAAATTGCCAAACTCACTTGTCCATGGACAAGTACTCTCTAAAAACTTTTTCTCACACTGTGTTGTGTTGGTCACTCGCGTTCCACTATGAACAATTGCTGGCATATGCCCCCAATGTGTCTGCCGAATTAAGAAAAGAGCCACTTGCTAGAACAGCCAATCATCGAGCACATCTAGTTAAAGTACGAGAAGGTCTTGTGACTTGATGATGTTTTTCAAAAGTCAAGTTTAACTATGATCAGACACTTGGATTACAATTTTCCATTGAACAAAAGTTATAAAATGTGTGTTTCAAAGCAAAATAGTTATAAGAAAAACTGAAAATGGAATCAGCAGCAAACATTTAAAAAAATTGGAATTGGCAAGGAATGTACAATCAGTGCAGCTAGTTTACTTATCATTTCTATGTGTTGAGCTTCTGCTGTTAGCTGTAAACTAATTTTTGTAATCCTCTGTTGTCTAACTCATAGTATGCGGAACACATTCTAATGCCATATTATACAAGACCTTAAGGGATGACCCACAACACAGTTTGTTGTGGGTCATCCAGATACAACTATTCAAAAGCTACTTCAGTGTTAGTATAATACTCAATACGGGCAGGTTTGAATTGAGCCATATAAAGACCAAATATGGAGAAACTATATCCCTTTTCAAAAACAATAATTATTTTTTGGAAGTTGGAATTGATTCCATGCTGCAATGAGTTGGAATGTGGAACAATACATTGGTTTGAGGCTGACATTTATTGCAATTGCATGAGTGGAAGTCGTACATGGCAAAGTTGTTCCTAATTCCTAGCTTCTGCTCAACATCAGTTATGGTGTATGTTAGTTCAGAAAATCGCACAATCTTAATGGATCTGCCCAAATTCCATTTCCCATGTTACTACTAAAAAGCACATTATTGTGCATCTGGATTCGCATCGAAATATAAGAGAATGACAAACATGGGTTGAATATGTATATTTCCATAGACATATCTTAAGATAAGAGTAGTATGGCAAAAGTAATAGACATTTTCCACTGTGATTTCCTGCATACTAACAATAAGATAGGCAGTCCAACAATCTTTAAACTGCTTCTTTAATGAGTTTATAAATAATAACACATTGAATTGAAGAAGAGAATGAATGCAAACTATTGCTGGATTTATGTCAATAGGATTTGATTTGTAGATTTGATTTGTTTTTGATCTGTATTTTTGAAAATTATGTAACTTTTTAGCTTTTTTTAGCATATTGTTTATTATATTAAAACGTAGTACTTTTTTAGCATATTGTTTATTATATTATAACTTAGTACTTTTTTTTAACGCATGTAAGATATGCAACACTAAGCTGTCTGTGGCTCTTTCCTGCTGTAACGCTGCAAATGTCCCCTCTGTGGGACTAATAAAGGTATTCTGATTCTGAATATGCAAGAATGCAAGTGAAAAAGAAGTAGAACGATAGAGGAGGTAAATGAGTCCTAGTGACACTGAGTATGATAATTCAGTGCAGATATCACCCGTTGTGATAATGTGCGCTATAAATAAACCCCTAAAGTCCTCCAAGCAACAGATACAGTACACTGCCACTCTCATCACCTCCATTAGGTACCAAACTGACCAAGCATCCACGGCACTCTAGTCATTAGTCTTCTCTAAATGATGATTCCATTGGAGCTTTAAAAAGGCTCTGCCCTTAGGGGAAACAAATACATTTGGGATCAAACAGAGAGTTTGACTCACACATATTTTACATGGTAGGAAAATGTTATCGAAAGCCACAACATTCAGCCACTGGCTCATTAACGCCTCCGCAAGACACCATCTTTAATTAGCACACATTGGTTCAGCATGGATTTCTGTGTAGACGGAGGAGTAATAAAAACCCACCGGACATGTGCACACCAAGCTTCCATAGGAGGCAATACAGAGCAAAATGAATATAAGGCTTTCTCTTAAGCACAGGTTGATTATCTAACACTATCACATGTTGTATTCTGCACAGGCATCACTCAGGTTTGTTGTATGTTCTTCAATGCATCAGATGCTGTAAGAAGAAGAAACAAGGACTCCCATCAGACAAAATATATACCGGGCCTCCTACAGCTTTTCAAATGAATCATTTCAAACACTTGTCTCTTAGTCTGGCTAACAGCGGCAGTAGCCGACAGAAACATTATTTCTAATTGCGAGGATCTATATCCCTACATCTATGGGAAGAAACTAAATTGTAGTCCCTTTAATATTAATACAATGCTACAACCATGGCCTTTGGCAGGAAATGCTATCTGTTCCCTCTTGGAAGAGATTTGATCTTTTGTGCTAAGCTTCACACATAGATCTGTTTACCTGGCTCTCTCTTCTTAGTAGAGCATGACCAATCACAGCCAGAGGGTTTGGGAGATTTCATATCTTGTAGAACTCGGGGTTTTGAACAACTTGCACTGCAGTAATACAGAAGTACACATTAGGGCGCTTTATCACGAAGATAAATCTGTTCCTAACTTTCAAGTCCAAAGTCATTTTTTCCCCTCTACTTTTTACAGCAGTGGATGGGGTTTGTGTGGTAAGCTGCAAGTCTTATAGATTAATAGATTCATTTATTTCTAAGCACTTTAATGGATTGCTCCCTATTTTCTGCAGGGATGTCACCTTTAAAACGTAACCCTAACCATCAAGAACTTTTTTTGGGTGACCTGATTTAGCTTAAATCTGGAGTCACACCGGCAATGTTAAAGCTTAAATTAAAACGCTTTTCCTCCTTTAAAAGAATGTCAGACTCATCACAAAGTATCATAATCTATGAAAATGAAACCATGTTTCTCCTATGTCAAAAACCTGAAACCTTTATCACCTCATTGCAAGAGTACACGTTTCATATTAAGATAATTTAAGTTCTAACCGTGGAATGTCGAAAAACGCAGTGTTTTGCCCTTTAGCAAGTGGAATAGTGAAGCACAATATGGTTTCATGGCCTCAAAAAGGCTAAAGCACATTGCTCTTTCTTTTTTTTGTGTCACAATTTCATAATTTGTGTCTGATAAAGATGCAATTGCGGCCAATGAATATCCATTACGGAACAAACTCTGTTCTCCAGCTTCCCTCTGGGCTCAACTACAGACCAACGGGGAGTAGTTTATGGAAGTTGGACTCAGATGTTCAGACTAAATGTCAATGAAAATTTGTTGCACAACAGCAAAAGGTAAATCATTATATAATTCCATCAAATATATCTTATCCCCAATTACCTCCCCTATACATTTAACTTCCGACGTTTCTGGAATCCCATAAAAGTGAGACCACTCCCCTCCCCTCCCCCTGGCTGGGGACAGAGTGGATTCTGGCAGGACTAACGGAGTCAGCTGTCGTATTCCTTGGCAGTGCGACAAGTTGATATTTCATTTGAATACACCGAGCACTGATGCAAAGGCTATTACCCAGAGTGCCCAAGTGGGTTGGCCAGAGAGGCTAGGGCCGCACATGGGGCACTTCAAAGAAATGAAAAGTGAGGAAGAAAACTGAATATTTCTTATTAAGTGGTCTACTTTAGAAGAGGCTATACACATTACAATGGAGAGTTCTTTGTGGCAGCTGTACAAGGTTATACACTGGTAGAAATGAATAAACCATTCTCCCAGTATATTTAGCTTGATCTTCTTTTATAGAAAAATACAATTAATATGTAAGTGCCTTATTGGTAACCAGGAGGCTGTCGTTTATATACAATAGGTCTTTTTAAATCATTACAAACCCCAAATATGGATTTGATAATAATTCCAACACCGCCTCCATCATTTCCTTCGCCCTTCTTAGACTGTTCTACTCTCTGATACTGGAGCCAAGGGTCTTAAAGTGTGGTTGAGCTTAGGCAAGCAGAATTCTAGGGCACGACAGCATGTGTGATGGATTACATTATTGAGTGTGTTCGCCCAGATTTAAGGCAAATAAAATTAAAAATGATTTCAGGGCAACCAAGTGTGTGACATATTACCAGTCACATGGCCCATCATGCGACATTGAAATATTAAAATGAGGTACCTTTTACACACTTAAAACCCATTATTCCACGCACATTCATTTGAAAATTGGAGTCAGTCGTAATTTCAACTCACAGCAGATTTATGATAAAAGCTTATTTTACTACTGAAGCTGCACAAACATGCCAGTAGGAAACACATACTTTACAATTCAACAAGAACAAGACAAATGGAGGAATAGAGTAAAGCTGGCAAATATCACACCAGTAGTGGCAAACTACGGCTTAAATGGAGCAGCAAGCATTTACAATTCTAATTAAATGAACAGTCAATTATCTTAACTCAGCTATTCTGCTTGGATTTGTAAGGGATGTAGTTACTAATGTCCATGGAGTCCGTGACTTACTCTAGTGCAACAATAACAGACGGGGAATGAAGACAGACATATTGCTTTGCTTGCTATAGCTTATCCTGCTGGCACTTTTATGTGGAAAAAGAGAGAAGCCTAAATTATTACCACTTAAAGACTTAATGCCATGACAAGGAGTATTGATTTTCTAAGTCCAAGCATTAACATTCCAGATGAATGGGACTTAACATACGGTGTGTATAGTTTTAATGTATCCACAAAACAAACTGCCTGTAATGTACAACTTCTCTCTGTAAGTGCAGTGCAGCATAGCTGGCCACCATGTCTATTGATTCACGTGTCTAACATTTCAATTTACACCGTTAACTTTGAGGTTAGGATTATTCACCAATCCTATAAATTGAGTGTGTTTTTTTGGCAATCATCAGATTTGTTTCCCTCTTATGATGTTAATATGTGTCACAACTATTTACATCTTGTAGACACAGTATTGTTTTTACATTACAAGCAGCAGGAATTATTGCAAGGATGCTTGTTTGTATACTTTTAGACTGTATTACTTTTGTATTTATACAAGGTGAGATTCCTACTTTAAGGATCTATATTTTATTATCTTACGAACAACAAAGTTACTTGATTAAAAGTAATTTAAACTATAAATGGATTTTAAACAAATCGACTTCGTATAGGGAGGATAATACCTTCCAAGTTGCATTTTTTGAAATCTGTAAATTAAGAAAAAAAATTCTTAGCATGCAAGTTTAACAGGGTGAGCTATGTTAACTGACTGATGACAGTCCTTCCCAGAGCAAAAGGTGTTTGTCTGCGTAACACTTCAAAGAATAAAGATATTAAATGTACTTTGGTATAAGACAAACAGCAGCAAATCCGCACTTCTAAGTAACTGGGGCAGAACATGTTTTGAATAATAGTTGATTAATAATGCATTTCTCGTAAAAAATCTGATGTTTTTGACGTCTTGATTGTGACTCTTTTGTGTTTAACTAGCTTGTATGTGGATGTACTCATTTAAAAACAACAAATGATAGAAGCCAGACAGTCGTTTCATATAAATCATTATTTTTTTACCTTTTGACATTTTGTGGGTGAGGGTACAAAATAACCAATTAGCCTTTATAAAGGCTAATTGGTTATTTTGAATGTCAAAATGTTCACACAACATGTCTTTGGGGACATGAATGCTGTCTGCTGTGAAAGAAATGCAGAATGACTAAGGAAGAAAGTCTGTTTAGGCTTTGAGCCTTTGGAAATCCACAATTAAGCCTCTGTATGACCATGTTGACCATGCAAGGGATATTTAAATGAAAACATGGATGAATCCTGTTTCATTGTAAACAACCTATGCACCATGTGAATATTCCAAATGAAAAATATTGATGGTACTAAACAGAGGGCAAAAGTGATTATCAGCAGTGTTTTGATATGTCACAAGTTCCTTCCTGATGAAGATCCGTCAAAGATAGATCATAATTACATTTATACAAATAATTAGTGTGGTGCATTCTGGTTGTTGTAGTTTTTTTAAATGTTGAGCTAAAGGGAATACCACAGCCCCTTTTCCCTTTTTCTTTAAAGTCATGTAGCAATATCAAAAATATTATATTAGACAGTCCAGCTGTGTCTAGTCTCATGTGACGAGAACATTTTTCTAGCTGTGAAATACTTCTTTAAGGATGTGTTCCCCTAAAAAGATTACAGCATAATGGACACTTTTTGATATGAGGGAATTCAAAAGGTCATAACGCGGTGAGGTATGACTTTAACTTGGCAAATGTTACTTTGAATATTAAACCTATTCATGTTGAACATAGTTTTCGATATAGAATATATGAATTTTCCAACATCATACAGTTTTTCTCGTACAGCAGCGCAAGGTGGACAGTTTGCCTCTCTAACAGCAGCATCAATCTTAAACAGCCATTTGAAATGTGACAGCTTAAACTATACACAAGCCTATATGTTCGGTACTTAAATGAGAGTGGCTTTCCAATGGACCTACTTACACACCCAAGTTATTAGAAATATGTGCAGAGAGGCAGAAAGCTGCATTTATCGATATAAGTGCTGGTGTCAAAAGATCAGTACACACAAGTCGTTAAAGCTGGCGAGGAGGGCCTGATGTAAAGCCCGAGGAGTTCACACCATGGATGATGAGTGTGTGTCGGGTATGCTGGGAGTCAGTCAAGGTCAGAAGCATACTTATTCTGAAGTGAAAAAATAAATACTTAAAATTAAAGTTACATTTTATATAGACTATATATCATTTACTGTTCTCCATTTTTCCTTAAAGGTGGGGTAGGTAAGTTTGAGAAACCAGCTCGAGATCGCTAGAATTTGAAAATACACAACCGGAGAATATCTGCCACTTCCTTATAGAGCCCCTCCTCCAACACACGAACGCGCACATGACCAATGAGGGCACGAGATAAGTGTGTGCCCCGATGGAAGGCTGACAGGCAGGTAGGCCATCCAATCGATTGGTTGTACTTTTTACAGTATTACAGCTTCTACAGATGACATTTTTTTATGGATTTTTTGTCAAAGCACTTAAGATATTCATTGCTATCGGGATGTTAAGAGCATTCCATGGAATATAACAAAAAGTGTATTTCGAGCCGGTTTCTGAAACTTACCTACCCCACCTTTAATTAGTCATTTGAACTTTAAACGACAAGAATGCTTAGTAAAGTTACAGGAAGCGACAAATTAAGATGAAAGGTAATAAAATATACATTTATTTGAATACTTTTGCTTAATCTTACCTGATTCCTTTAGAATATTTTTTCTGCTGACCTCTTGTGGCCAAGAGAGTAACGACTATGGGTTGAAGGCATGTGGAGTACAATTATTATCATGTTGTTAAGAAAACAAAAAATGGTCACAAAACAACGCAAACTTTTTCCGGGGGACACTACAAGTGGTGCAAACAGTGAGAACAAGCTAGCTGTTGCTATAGTTTTGGCTTATGAAGATATCGAAGTTGGCTAGCACGGTAATCACATTACACTGACTTTATAATAATAAAAAAGTCAGCCAGCATTCAGAGGTAGCTTTAAATTAAAAGAAAATGCCATAAAATGGATATGCTCACGCAGAAAAGTAGCCAAAGACGCCGAACACATTGTATATCTAAAAAATCTGAAACTACGTTATATATAAATATAAATACAGATAACTCTTTCCCTGGGGGATATAGGCTTATTCAAGGCATAGATTAACTATTTTGGCAAGGGCTGCAATGTTTGCAAATCCATTTAAATGTAAAAGCAATCAAGCTTTTTTTAGATATCAGGTCATTTTTCAACACCACTGAAGGATAGCAGACTTAAATAATTTGATAATACAGAAAAGGCAACAAGTGCTGCCCAATGTATAACTGCTTTGGTTCCGTTGTTAGCTCCTTGCAGGGGTTTTCTGCCTTTGTCATTGCTTGCTGTGTTTGTGTTGTGAAACTGGTGAAGGTGTTTCTTAATTTGCTTGTGTTGTGTCTATTTGCAAGCATTGTTAATTTTCAGAGCTCTCAGGGAGACCGTAAAAATGTATAAAAAAACAACGTAGGCTGTAGTGGGCTTTGGGGACGTACACATATACACAACGCATTACCATGTGCTTGTAGTCTGTTTTTTGTTGTTGTGCAAGCTCAGCTCCCACATTGCTCACTGCCAGACTTTGTTCTCAGTTCTGTGTCTCTGCCCGTATCACATTGCACTACTTCAATGTGCAGGACACACTCTTTGTTTTTCACACTTGAGAACACAAAACAGATGAGAAGTCCAAACCTTGAGATGCTAGAAAGTCCAGCACTCCGAAAGGTCGACCAGGACGAATGAAATGAAAGGAATGACCAAGAGTTGCAGTGAAGGAATTTCATATGCTGTGTTTTGGCGGTTTAAAAGCGTGTGTGGGAAGTGGTGAAGTGAATATTACTAAACTGCTGCAGAAAGAGCCTGATGGGAGCTTTCAGTCAGCTCAGAATGAGGAAACATGCATCACGCTGACACAGTAATCCTTATTGATGGCTTGAGCTTGTTTTAAAGGAGCTGCTGGAGCCATTTACAATATTCAAGGTTACTTCTTCTCTGCCGTTTAAAATGTGAGTGAAATGTGTCTTTATTATGCATAACATGGCTCCGGAAGAAGTACTGGTAACATTTTCTGCCACTGCCTTTAATCTGTTGCATAGAGAGAACTAGAATTTCAATGTTTATTTCATCTACTTGATAATTAATTGATAGAGCAAAGACATTTGATCCAATCATATTCTCAAATTCTGCATAATGGCGTTAAATCTGCAGGAGAAATTAGCGGTTCTCAGCCAGTGGCAAACCTCTGGATCTTCTAATTATGTTTGGAATTGCAAAAAATGTGTACACAGGTTTGTTTTGTTTTCAAGCAGAAATTCAGCTTATGTTTCCAGACATGGCTCCAAAGGCCAATTACTGTCTGTGTGCTGTAGGAAACTGATGGATTATCGTAACAATTGAAGGTTATTTCAACATAATTGTCCAGTTGCTCTTGCTAAGCAGTACTACAACATGAGTTGAGTACAGTCTGTCAGGCCTCTTGTTGTTCACAATGACTCCTGTTTTGTCCGCCCCAACTAAAGTTAATGTATCCCTCTTTGCATCGTTTACAGAGCTTTGTTGTTGTGGGTTGATGAGCTGAATATACATTTCACAGCTAAGGCCACACATGTGATTAGAATCAGTGTTGGCCTCGTCAGTAACCAGTATGTACCTCGTAGCTTGTTTTGGCTCGTATAAGCCCTTAGGCCTAACCATACGACATTACTTGATGCTTTATTAATCGATAAATTGTCAACTATTGATTCGCCAACAATTGATTCATTTTTTTAAGTAATTTATTAAGAACAATAAAGTGTCTACTTTAGCTTCTCAAATGTGAATATTATTTGCTTTTCATTACTTCTCACTTGACTAATGGAACATTTAAAGACCTAATCTTGGGCTTCTGAGAAACACTGGACGCCATTTTACACAATTTTCTTCATTTTTCAGATAAAAAAGACATCATCAAGGGATTATTCTGCAAATATTCGTAAATTGCAGGCCTATACATTAATAGATTAGTAATAATAGATTTAATTTATTAGCGCTTTTACAGGTGCTCAAAGACGCTTTACAGATATAGTGAAGAGAAAAGAAAAGAAAGGAACAACAAATAAATATATAGTTAAAGTCAAAGTCAAATAATACAAAAACAATCACATTAAAAGCCAGATTGAAGAGCTGAGTGTTTTGAAGGTGGTGAGGTCAGTGCAGTCTCTGATGGGTTGTGGGAGTGAGTTCCAGAGGGAGGGGACATTGACATTAGTCAATTATAGAAGATAAAATTAAACACAAATTCAAAATATGCTGTAGTTCTGCATTTCAAATGTGAGAAAATGTTGCTCTTTTTGGTTTTATATCACTGTAAATTGCAAATGATGGTGTTGTGGCCAGGAAATTCAAGCATTTCAGGGAAATTGGGATGGGAGTTAATCAAATGTAGTCAAAGTATATCATGCTTTAGATAATTGTTTGCTGTAACTCTAGTTGCTATTCTGAGTAGTTCTTACTACGCTGGTATTCTCAAATACAGCAACAAGTGTCCGTGCAGATCCTAATCAGGGCCCTGTCAGGGTTGCAAACAAGGATTATTTTCATTATTGATTAATCTGCCTGACATTCTAGATTCATTGATTTATTAGAATGAAAAATTTGTGAGACATGAGACAATTGTAAAATGTGTGATATTGGTCTATTTAAATAAACTTTGATTCATTGATTGATTGATAACAAATATCAGAAAATGGAGAATGATGGCCTTACTAGTTTCTCAAAATCCAAGTTGATGTTTTAAAATCGTGTTTGTCACTTAAAAAGCTGAACATAGTTTAGTGTAATATGACATCAGCCAGAAAATCCCCATATTTGAGAAGCTACAAACAGCATTTTAGGATAATTTGCATGGAAGATTACCACGATTACCTACACTACAAGCATTAGGCCACATCATGTTGATGTCATGTTTAATTGTCCCAAGGAAGAAAAGGTCATATCTAGAGACAGTGTTAATGTTGCCCTCCTACGTAATTTGTGAAAAACAAGACACTGCGAGGGAGCAATTCAGTCACAAGTGTTGATATCCTAAGCAATGCAGCCACTTATTTTGGCTGAAAGTAACTGGGATGACATAATTAAAACTGTAAAAGCATGTGCTCATTAGTCGAGCTAAACTGCTAATTACTTGGATAAGTGCCACCATTCTGCACAGATGTGCGGGGCCGCGCGCATCTCTGCAGCCTGTGCCAGCTTTCCGGTTCATTTAAAAATAAAAAACGAAACAAAAGAAGAGGCATAACTAAAGCGAGACAAACAAAAATCCATCACAGTGGGGCTGCAGTTTCAAAACGCCTCTCTCTGCACCTAACCGCCAATCAAACAAGTGTGCATGAGTGTGCCTCTGCTGAATAATAGTCCTTCACTGAGATTTTCAACTAAAGTTGCACTTTATGAGGAGATGAGGCTTTCCATCATAACACCTGCAGAGGGCTTGAATTTCAACCTCGTTTCACGCATTTTCAGTGACATTCTGAACACCCACCGTTCTCTTTGAGCACCTAAAGAATATGCAAAAAAATTAGCTGGGAAAACCGACGAGAAGTGTGGGTTTGTGAGGTTTGGAGCACCCACAGTCAGTAAAATGGAGGAGGCTGATAGGCAGTGTGGGATGAGATTGTAGGTGCCCAGAGCTGTCAGGAGAAGAGGGGAGGTGGATGCAGTCAAAACATGCCAGAGCTCTGATTTGAAAATAAGGAGAAGAGGGAGGGGGGGGGGATATGCAACTTCAATACGGGGGATATATGACACTTAAATGTTGTCAGGGACTACGGATGGAAATTAGCTCAAAGCTCAAATCCGGCATATTTACACTTGAAGCATTATTTGTTTAAAGTGTTCATCAATGTGCATTGTCCCTGTTCAAATAAACGATTACATTAAATGAAAATAAATGACACATAATTGTCTATTATTAGCCGCAGCTCATTGTGCACCTGCACGTCGCACATTTTGGCTTCACTTCCACATCATAAAGGTGTGAGCATTATTGTCTCCATCCTCCTCTTGAGGCACCACCACTCCCTCCTGCAGTGTTTGTGTTTTTACATTTAATCGAGCAGGAAAACCTCTCAGTGGTGATGATGCGACGAAAATAATCTCAAGAAATATTGGCAGTTGGAAAAAAAGTAGTTACCTGGAGCGAATAAACCGCAAGAAAGATGGAATTATCCAAACATCCACACTATCATATGCGTCACATCAACCCTCATTGTTATAATAAGGACCACATATACGCTCAACTAATACTAGTGATGATTCAGACTGATGATGCCTGCTCGTACTTACCCATGATGGCTCATCGGTCCGTTCCCCCCCGGTCCTCCGTGGCGCAATCCGCCGCACAGATCACGACTTCCTCCTGTCTCCTTTTCCTTTCCCAGCACCTGGAGAGCCCCCGCAGCTCCACGCGCCACTCACGCTTCGGGTGACTCGCCTGCCTTCATTCTAAAAAACTGCCTTGTATTATAAAAAAGCTTCTAAAGTTTGCGCCCATGCTCCTTGACGCAGGGGGAACTTTCTAAACATGTCGCACATATCCATCCAAGTTGGAAGTCAAACGCCAGGGTATATAGGTTTTGTTTTCAACCGATAGTCTTGGAACAGGTGAAAAAAACGTCACACGGTGCAAAAGTTAACGACGAGGTGGGATTCGGTGCGGTGATCGGCCGAGGCAGGTGTCCTCTGCTGCGCAAACATCCAGCGGAGACGCGAGGCGAGCAGTGATCGCAGGCAGCAGGCGCGGGCACTGTCAGGGGCTCCTGTGTGCAGCGCATCGGAGAGCGGGTTCCGCGTGTGCGCGCCCGGCTGCGTGGGGGACGTGTGTTTGCGCGTGTGCACGTGGGAGAACAAGAAACGGGAAAGAGGATTCAATGCAGTGTTTAACAGCTGCAGGCAGATATGGTCAAATGTGAGATGTTGTAGTTTTTTTTCGTGGATGGGATTTTCTCCATATCCACCGACACAAACAAACCAATGAAGTCTCTTGCTTTACCATGTCCATTATGCAGGTGTATATGCTGAGGGCTAAGTGGTCATCATTATAGCATGAGTGGGTATGCCTGATCCCACCTCTTGTTGCATAATTATTGTGGATAGCAAGGATGTATTGCCTGGGTTTGCAACAGCAATACTTTCCCCGAGACATTTTAAAACAGTGAAGCATGTATACCATTAGGGAACCGGTCAATGTCTGAATTAGAGAGAAAATGGTTGTTTCCAGCCATTATAATCCTTATTGTATCCCAATAAAAGTCCCACTGCAATGCGAATTCTCTTTAACATGAAATACTCAGATTGAAGTATTGCAAAGTTATCCCCACAGTCCATAACACCTTCAAATATTTGATTTAGTCCCCCCCCCTCATCCTTTCTTATTCCTAGGATGGTATTTGGTCTCTAAATTGGTACTTTCTTTTCAGATGTTTCAGACACTAGGACAAAAAATCAATTATACAACTGTTGCCATTAGGAGAAATAGCTCCAGCCTGGCGTGACTTCTGGGATAGTCTTGGCACACCATTTAGTGACTTAGTGAACATTTATGACGGTGTGACATTGAAAGTACAGTAGGACGTTCAAAGTGAGCAAATACAGACGATTAACTGTCTTCAGTCAGGCTTTGGGTTTTGCATTGAGAGAAACTGCAGGCTGGTACAAAGGGGAAGTCAAAAAAATATGTAATCCTTTTTTAAAGGGGCCCTATTATACTTATGTGTTGGTTTATTTGTTCAAATGTGATATGTTTTCATGCTTTAATGTTCAAAAGGTGCTTTATTTTTCTAATACTGCTGTGTTGCTGCACCTCTTTTAAGCAAGAGCCAAGTCTGCTCTGATTGGTTAGAAGGCCAGCTCTGTTGTGAATGTTCATCTATTTAGGAATGTCCCACTCTTAGCATAGCGCTAGCCAAGAAGCACAAGTATTACGAGTGATGTCGCGAAAGTAAACAAAGGAAACCAATGGAAGGGCGGGGGGGGAGGGTGTGCAGGAGAGAATCTCACTCTGGAGGGAACTCTGGGATTCTAACCTTTGTAGACCAGGTACATGCACTAAATCCTATATAACGCGCTGCAGGGAAGGGTAAACTCAACAAAGCATAATAAGGCCAACTACAAAAGCATTTGTTGAACAGCATTAGTCATCGGCAGGCTTTTTCTATAATGTATCTGAAATCCTGAGGCGTGTGTTTCACTGTGTCTTTTCTTCTGACAGTTCAGTAGGTGGACACCTGCTTTGTTTAAAATACTGTGGGTGCTCTTATGCTCCATATACTATAGTTAGAGCATGTTCTGTTGATAAGGAAGGAATGATACAAAATAACTTGGTTTCTTATTTTCTAAGGTTGTCTAATACTGTATAGTACAGCAAAACCATCTTCATGATATTTAATTTTATATTTAATTAAGTTGCATTGCATCTGATATTGAGGTTATAAAAAGTAGTAAGGAAAGTAATCAGGTTACATTCTTTTATAATTTGATAATTGGATTAGATAATTAATTAGATTTTGTTTACAGGTAATGTGAACCATGTACCAGTGTCTTGGCCAGTGGCTTCCAAAATCTGCTTCAAGACACTGGTACTGGCCGACCCAGCTATAAAGGGATCAGCCCCTTCCGGCCCTGGTTAAACCATACAATCCATCACGTGCACTTCGCTCGGCCAGTCAGCCAATCGGCTTGCCTCTTCATCTCTGCGAGTGGGACCCAGGTACCCCTCCAAAACACGCCGGTTTGCTATCCTCCTAAATGGTGGAACGAGCTCCCCACTGTGATCACGACAGCAGAAACCCTGCATGTCTTCAGTCGCAAACTGAGTTCAAATTATTAGTTTGGTGTGCATGTGTCACAGTAATCTTTATAACAAGAAGAAATGGAAGAATGTAAATGCAAACTGAGCAACAGGGGTACAAAACCTACCTGATTACCTAGTCGATTGTTTCTATTGTGGGCAAATCAAAGTATCTGGCTTTCTGTGGTCAGACCAACAGCAGCAAAAATAATGATGTGTTCTTTAACTGTCTGACTTGTTCTGTTTATTTGAGCCGGTCACATAGCAACCCCACTTCTTTATTTGTGTGTGGATTTATGAAACCTCAAAGACAAGATTTTTCGGAGAAACAGGATTAAATCCTTTAGCTCTCGTCTAAAATGAGGTGCTGTTATTATCCAGTTCCTGCAGTGCTTTCTGGAAATGTGTCCATGTTTTTAAATAGAGTCCGCCCCGGTGATAACATTTAGTTCCTGATATAACATTTAGTCCAGTGCAGCTCAGTCAGGAATGACATTTGAGACAAGCAGTGACAAGAGCCGTGAAATGAATGTAACAAGCGCAGGGAGCTGGCCCATGGAGGTCTGATGTTGGCCCCGTCCCCATGGAGCCGCATGTCACAAGGAGGCAGGGCTGTAAATCAGTAGCGCTATGGGTACCCCCCCCCCAAACCCCTTCCACTAACCTCCTCCTTCTCCTCGTTGACCTCAGACGGGGCCTTGGTGCTGCTTGTGAAGAGGACGAATGGCAAACAGCAACGAAATGTGGTGTCAGCAGAGAGGTGTCAGGTAAATGCAAGAGGAGGAGGAGGAGGAGGAGGAGGAGGAGGAGGAGGAGGAGGAGGAGGAGGAGGAGGAGGAGGAGGAGGACGACAGGTGATGCCACTTGGGTGAGCTGTGAAAAGCATGTCTGTCTCTTGGGGTCTGTCTCTATAAGACATCTTTATGTGAAAAAGGCCTCCTGCTACCGAAGGGAAAATGGCTCTTGTTTGGAAAATAATGAAATACTCAAATGGTGTTTTAAAATGTGGGTTAGGTTTGGATCTAAAAAAGACTTTGTTCGGAAACATAATTATTTTGGTTCAACATTGGGACAGAGCGGAGGTCAATAGCGTTTTCGACCTCAGCAACAGAGAGGGTAAAAGTCAACAGGTAGGATTAAATACACATCTGAAAGACTAAATAAAAAACAAGAAATTCCCCCAAAAGAAAGTTGATTAAAAAGACAAGATGGAGTGTAGAAAGAGACAACAGGGATCTGAAAAGGGAAGATAAATACAGAAAAAGCTATATAAGCTGACGTCACTAAATGTGCCAAACTCAGCATTTGTTTTGCAAATAAAAATGGCTTGCAGCTTGAAATTGAAAGTACGTAACAAGAAGTCATAACCTGACTCGCCAGATTGTTTATTGCAGACAACTATCTGACAAACCGTCATTGGAAAGGTTAGGAAGATACTTGGCAGGCGATTGGGATTAACCATTTCTCTTTTACGTTTGTTCGTTTCCATGGTTTCAATAATAACCGTGCGGTGAGGGATAAGGAACAGGTGCATGGATAAAAGAAAAACATCAACGTCATGCTGTTTATTGCTCTGCTTCTATAGAGCCAGACGCAGAATTCCTAAAACCATAGAGAGCGTTTACATTGCAACACAAACATGACGTCAGCGTTTAGTTGAATGCATGTTTTTCTGCGGATGACAGCATCAGGGTTGATTACTCAGAGTTCCCATAAAGAAGGTTTTGTTTTTTGTGTGAAAAAAACTAATTATTGTTTTTAGCCCTGAAAAAGCAAGATTAAAATATCTACTACACTAAAATCGACAAATAATTCCATAAATGTTAGTGTAGTTATTGACTGGGCACTAAGTTTCAACAGTCACATTTAAGCCCAGTCTGCTCTGATTGGTCAACTGCTTAGAGATTTCTCGCCCCTTAGCCTATCACGTACAATGTGTTGGAGCACTATCCTATAGAAGCTTGAGTGTTACATAGTGATGTCACTATGTCGTGGAAGTAAACAAAGGACTACAATCAAGGCGTTACAGGAACTTTGGGATGTTTGTATTCGCAAACCATTTACATTCACTTAAAGGAATGGTCCACTCATTAGATAATTCATCAAAACTTCAGTATTTAGTGAAACGTTATGTTTAAACCATACCCAGAAGAAATCAGCGATATTCCCCGGTAAATAATGATTTTATAGCTCTTTTTTATCAAGACCTGTAGATTCCTGTGCTACTTTTAAAGCAAGGAGCGATGTTTTCAAATCTGTAATCAAAAAGCTCCTCAAAAACGCAAGCAGGTCCTACCGTTGGCTTTTCAAACTGACAAGAGACGCTCTAACTGTTTTTCAAATGTAACAGTTTGAAAAGCAAGCAAACTGTCTGATTGTCTTTAGTTTTCCGCTGTCGTGTGATAGCAACATGGAGGATTTTAACATTCATTTTAATATATTTAGAGAGCACAGTAATTTGGAGTAATGGTTAGTGGCTGATGAGTCCCCAGTGAAGAAAAGAAAAAGACAAGAGGGACAAGAAAACAGCGGAGAAGTAACGGGCAGAAACCCTCCTTTTTACGCAGCGGTCCAGACATAGACATCAAACGGCAAAACATACAGTGTGCAGTTACTTTGGCATCAGGGCAGGGATATCGAGATACTTTCCAAGGTTTGACATCATGAATTGTGCTACTTTTAAAGCAAGCAGCGATGTTTTCAAATCTGTAATTAGAAAGCTCCTCAAAAACGCTATAGAAGCAGTTCCTGCCGTTGCTACGTTAGTTCAAACAGTAACAACGGACTATTTTTCTTCGCGGATGCATTTAAATTTAAATCAATACATACAACTATTTTTTAAATCAATAAAATCATTTTCTAAATCCATAAAAGCATTTCAATTAATATTGGGAGTCATACCGTTACTTTGTTGAGAATGTGGCCATGTAATAAGCGGGATAATGTGCAGCGACTTGGTCATTATGGGGAAAAGAACACCTTCATGCCGATCTAGATCCCTCCGCTTCGCGTCGGGCTCCTGATCAGCCTGTCGGTGTTCTTTTCCCCATAATGACCGCGTCGCAGCACATTATCCCTTACTTATTCTTACTCCGAGCACTACGTCTGCTCCTCCGTCGCTTCACACTTGCAGAGGGCGATTTCTCAACTGGCCGAACTGGTGTCCTGGTCGGTGATGACACCAGAAAGACCGATGGTACTGCATCTCCATTAAGTAATGGTTGTTCCATAAATCCCATGTTATGTTTTATCATACTCTCAGAGTAGTCGTCCGGAAATTTGAAATGTTCGCTGCATACATGAGCCTGTGAATCTTTCGGTTCGGGCCGGCCACATTTCGCTAGCCACTGCCTCTGAATGTACTTCTTACGCTTACCTTTTGGCAACAGATGGAACTAAGCATTCCGTGGAGAATTGTGGCAATATTTCGCGATACAGTGAGGCATATTTGAAGAGAGAAACTACAGTAAATAACAGTACAGTACTGATCAACGTGTCCTCGAAAACCAAACGCATGGTTTACGTCACATCCGGAAAATGGCGGCGCCCACAGTGTTGATGTTATTTCGGTATATAATCAGTTTAAAATCACTGATAATGTCATCGGATTAAAAAAAAAAAAAGAAAGACTGGCAGAGACTGGTCTGTTTTATCAGATGATAATTATTTAAAAATGAGTGTCATGAGCATACCATTCCTTTAAACCAGTATAATACACTACAGGAAAGGGATAACCCCATAAAGCATAACAGGCCCTTTAAACATAGCAGGAATTCATGTCTTCCGTCGAAAACAAGTTACAGAAAAACGTATTCATGCAATTCCTCAGTTGGCTAGACTACTCAAATGTAAAAAAAATCAATCGTACAGCTGCAGCTTGTCTTGAATTGTGCCGCCATGTGTTTCACTGACACCGAGAAAGTGGAGCACATCACACCCGTCCTTGAATCTCTGCACTGGCCTCCTTAGTGTCAACGGATAGCTTTTAAAATCCTGTTACAAGTCTATAAAGATCTAAATGGTCTCAGGCCTCGATACATCACTGAATTACTTTTACGTTAGGAAACACCTGGACCCCCCAAGTCTGGAAAAACTGTTATAATCCGTCAATGTAATCAAAGCTGATCTAATCATTAACCCTTTTTTTTCTAAATTGCATTTTGTTTAATGCAATCTGTTTAATCTTTAGCCATTTACCCAAGAGAGTTTTCTTTATTTCTCTTTCTTTTCAAAATTGGATTTAAAATATGTTTTGTTTGTGATATAAACCCAGTTTGGATAAGGTTTTCATTTAGGCAAATCAAAAATAGTTATTGAAAATAATTACTGTTCAGTCCTTCCTGTTACTTTTGACATATGCTTGTATCCATATACAGTACTGTAGCTATCATAATAATTGGGACAATATTATGCAAAAAAAGGAAGGAAATATATTGTTTTGTGTCTGAACATGCAGTAATACAATTTGTAACATTTATCTTCAAGTTAAAAATATTTAAGTGAATATATTGAGATAGTGCATTTGGCTCACTGTTCAATTTTATTCTGGTTTAGATTACCTTCAATGTCGCCCCCTTGCAGATGTGTATGATGAAATAATGTTACAAATTGTGTTGCATGCATTTGTGCATGTTACAGATCCTAACAGTTCATAAATGCTTATCGGCTGTGAGTAAAAGGGCAAAAAACAGAGCTTCCTCTTCCTCTGTGTGTTCCAATGCTCTGAAGTAGTGATGTGATTAGAGTAAGGGTCTGCTCCTGATTCTGTTGTTGAATCAGTTGCAAGTCAGGGGTACAAACTTTTTGTCATATCTAGGACAACAAAAGCTTGTGCTGTGAAAAACGACTGTTCAATGTCCCAACTAGGGAACCATCACATCACCCCTGCTGATGCCAGAGCCAGTCTACAGTCTCCGCTTTGAAGAAGAGAAGAGTGAGACATTTTCATTTTTAATGCAGAGTCCAGACTTTTGAACATTCTTACATGTGTTATTGCTGATGTAAAGTGTATTTCTAAGCCATGGTTGGTTGTGTTTCTTTTTAAATAATGCAACAACAATGCAGTTCTAGTGTCTTAAACTCAGCTAAGGTTTTTCAATGTCTCTTAATCAGCAGTTGTGTTTCAGTCTCTCTATTATTCACCAACATTCAACAGGGAGAGCTTTATGTTGCAGAGGCAGTGACAAGAGTATCTTCTAGTAGCTCACTATGGTGGTGCGATCACTGACATGGTGTTCTTGACTTGCTACATGTAATTATATAATTGATTAATCACTGCAAGTCATTTTAGTTTCCTGCAACAATGTATGAAGTGAATGCCTGAAATAGTAGTGGAAGGGATGAAATGAAAAAGAAAATCAGCCCCTTAAACTTCAATAAGACACAGTTATTGGCTCTGGGAAGCTGCGACAGGCTTGGTTTTGAAACTCGATTAAAGATGTTTCAAACTAAATAACCTATTCTAGTCATTGGTAAAAACCATGCTAGCTTGTTGTAAAGAATGCTAAACAATGCTCCTAAATTACACTACATTATTGGAAAGGGAAAACAAGCAAAACTAAAATACTGGGGTTCTCAAGACTCCTCTTTACAGACATGCCCACTTTTTGCTTATCCCATGCAGATTGTGTCAAAAAAAGAAAGAACCTTTAATGTCGATTTTTCTAAAAATTATGAGTTTTAAGATGATGATGGTGTCCCAAAGGAGTCTTTCAAAATCGTAAATTGGTTATAACTGGAAAGCTGAGAGCCTTCAATTAGCCCATTTGTATCTGAGGGTGATGATGTGATTCCCCATAATATGCCTTTTTATTGTAAAGGAATCACTTTTTTAATAAACTGAAAGTATAAAATGAACCTCTTGGTACCTGAGTTTCAAAATATGTAAAACCACACTCTATAGACGGAGGGCATTCAGAGTTTCAAGGAATTTCCAAGTTAAGGGGTGATGAGATATTTCGAAGTGCTCACAATTTAATTGCTAAAAAAAGGACGTGTTCAATAACCAGGTGTCAAAACACAGTTTTACAACCCGGCTCATGGGCTGTAACATAAAACAGGGAGGCGAGACGAGAGGTAAGAATATATAGTTTATTTGTTTCAACACAACACTAAATGGACACCAGCATCAGGTCCCCGACGCTGGCGCAGAGAGAGTGCCCAAAGGAGTGAGAGCGACACAACCGGCTGGGCTCCTCCTTTATCCCGCTTCACCAGGTGTAGCTCATCAGATAGGCATCCGCCCACAGGTGCGGCTCATCAGCACCTGAAACAACCTGAACAAACCACACACACACACACAAACACACGGCACCCCACGTGATGTGGAGGGGTCGTCACACTCCCCCCCATAACAAAGGAGTTCCACTAGAACACCGTTAACTACCTAAATAGCTAGGAGCTCTTCTCCGATATTTTGGCGTGGACAGAAGACCACTCTGGCCAGTCCCTTGGCCAAGCACCTGGAAGAACCCGGAATGTCCCTCCAGAGACCGCAACCTAGCCCCCGGCAACAAACCCAAGACCTGGCCCCCAGGTCGCTGCCGAACAGGCCCACCCGTCTGACACACGTGACATGATCTAACATGCCGAGACACATCTCTCCTCAAACCAGGCCAAAAGAAATACCGCAACAGGTAACCACATGTTTTACGGACACCCAGATGTCCCGACTGCCCATGCACTTTTCTGAGGACCTCCCCGCGAAACCTGACATCTATTGCACGTCTGTCCGTCCTGGGAGAGGGATCCCTCCTCTGTTGCTCTCCCTGAGGTTTCTCCCATTTTTCCCTTTAAACTGTGGGTTTTTTTCGGAAGTTTTTCCTTGTACGATGTGAGGGTCTAAGGACAGAGGGTGTCGTATTGTCATACTGATATTCTGTACACACTGTGAAGACCACTGAGACAAATGTAACATTTGTGATATTGGGCTATATAAATAAACATTGATTGATTGCTTGATTGTTTGATTGATTGATTGATTGATTGATTGATTGATTGATTGATTGATTGACAGGAACCACAATCTGATACCCTGGCCCACCAATAAAGCCTTTCCCACGTGACCACCACTTTCTGACCAGCAATCCCCCATGCAGCTGACAACCCCTGGTGACAACATTTCCATCCTCGGTGGAGAGAACCGCCTCAAAAAACGGACTGAGGGAGACATCCGCTTTCTGCTCCATCGCCAACTCACTGCGGAATACCGACAACAACAAGTCAGGAATAACCACAGAATCTCTCGCACTGACCTCTTCACCCTGCTCAGATTCCTCCTGTGCACGGCTCACAGCCCGGGTCACAGAGCAAGCCACCAACACTGCAGGAGAGCACTTGGCATTCTCCTCTGCCTTAACAATCCCAGTAGGAGAAGATGACTGCATGGTAGGCGGTGGACCCTCAGCCCACACACGGCTGCCAGCCAGGCCGTTACCCAGGATAACATCCACACCACCAATTGGCATTACAGGACGGACCCCCATGGTGACCTCACCCTGCACCAGACCTGAGTTAAGCACAACAGAATGCAGAGGAACAGGCACAACATTCATTCCCATCCCTCGCATCCGGACAAAATCCCCAGTTCCAGATTTGTCCGAAAACGGTAACACAGAGCTCAGAATATATGAGTCATATGATGCAGTGTCTCTCGAAATCTTTACCGGCACGCTGATATCACTTCCCACCAATGACACGTATCCGGTTGACCAAAATGCAGAAAACACTGGGTCCTTCCACCCGCATGGCTCATTAATCTGCTGACAGGGAGAGATGACAGGTAACGGCACCACAGACACAGCACAAGCAGCAGAGTTAAACTGGCCTACACAGTTCCCCCTATTAGCCTTAGCTTTTGGACAGTCAGCCTTCCAGTGCCCTCTCTCCCTGCAGTAATGACAGATTTCCGAATCACCCTGTGGCTGACCTCGCATCTCACGCTCACCCTGTGGCTGACCTCGCATCTCACGCTCACCCTGTGGCTGACCTCGCATCTCACGCTCACCCTGTGGCTGACCTCGCATCTCACGCTCACCCCAGTGTGGATTAGCTTTCTCTTCCCATCTCCCTGCACGATATATACCCCCTTCATCCTGGACGATCCCCCATATGTTACAACCCGGCTCTTGGGCTGTAACATAAAACAGGGAGGCGAGACGAGAGGTAAGAATATATAGTTTATTTGTTTCAACACAACACTAAATGGACACCAGCATCAGGTCCCCGAAGCTGGCGCAGAGAGAGTGCCCAAAGGAGTGAGAGTGACGCAACCGGCTGGGCTCCTCCTTTATCCCGCTTCACCAGGTGTAGCTCATCAGATAGGCATCCAGGAGGCGTCTTCTCAATAGAACATCTTTGATAACGGCGTGGCGTTGTTGCAGGAAGCCCCGACGCAGAATACTTTTGCTGTAGTACAGGGCAGAGCCATATAATAGTAATAATATGGCTCTGGTACAGGGGTGCACATAACTGGTACGCAGGTTATGTGCGTAATCTGAAATGCGTACCGTCTCTTGTGTCACAAAGCGCATTTGCGTACCGACGTACTTGTGAAGCTTTTCCAGAAGGCGGTTAGATCACCGGACGACAGAGTCGGTCTCCGTGTGCACAGACAGGGCTGCTGTTAACGTCGGTCTGTACAACGGAACTGTGCCAAAACTACGCCAACCGGCTGCGGAGGGAGACTCCCCCCTTCACTGGAGAACTGCGCTAAAACAGCTGATCACAACGTTTACACTCTGTGGTCACGAAGTACTCCACTAGCCCCCCCCCCCCCCCTCTGTCGACTTTCCTGAAGTACTCCCCCGTTGATAGAAATCAACACGTAATGAATTAAGACCCCACGGTTTGATGATTGATAGGTGTGTGGGCTGTCTTTCATTTTGACATGCAGAAAAATGTTATAATAAACATAGATACTGTATGTTAAATGGATATATCCGCCTGCTTTCATTTATCTTTCCATTCCCACAACAATATACATAAATAAATGGCATATTTTGGACATAGTTCGAATGGTGATTAATCATGATTAATACATTTTTAAGCTGTGATTAATCTGATTAAAAATGTTAATCGTTTGACAGCCCTAATATATATATATATATATATATATATAAATAAATATATATATATATATATATATATATATATAAATAAATATGAGCACACATTGTCTCACAAGCAAAAAAAAAACTTCCTTAAAATAACAGTCAAGTGTACAGTCCACTGTCCATAAGATTTCGAGCAAGGAACACCAACATGTTTGCATTGTCGGGCAAATGCATCTTTGATTGTAAACTGTCCGGGAGGTGGGGGTGTTACCGTTTAACTGGTGGCGCTGGGGAACTCGTGATATTATATAACGGTATAGGAAGATGTGTCAGAAAACCCCTACAATCATTATAGGGCCTCTTTAAATAAAAGTGACTTTGATATAAAAGATTGAAAAGACAACGAAAACTGAGGTTGCGTAATCTAAGCTGATGCAAATCCAAGGAGGGCTGGTGTCATATTTTGTAAATCAGTTTAGAATTACAAGCGGAAGCTTCAGGCCTAATCTTTCTCCTAACTAAACCAAACGGTGCATGTAAGTTTCGATATGAATTGGCAGGAAGCGTATCAATTATTCAACATTATAAACAGAGGTCAGTCAGGCGGATAAGGTCACATTATCATAATAAACCAGCGCTCATCCTGTCCGGTGAAGTTTCATCAATACACAACACTGACAGCCAGAAATATTTTTGGTGCGTGACTGCGATCTTGTGTGTAATGTAATTATAGGGGAAAACATATGTGTCATAGTCTGCTCCATCATTCACCAGTAGTTTTCCATTCACCTGTCTCACCTGTTTTCCACACCCACTCGTTAACTCACTCTCTTTCTCTTCTGCACCCATTAGCTTCTGCCAGTATTTAAACTCGCACCTGACACACACTCTTTGCCAGATTGTACTTTGCCTCATGCTTTGTCTCTCCCGCGTTCAAAACTAGATTGCCTACCCGGTTCCGACCCTGCCTGTCCCCGACCTGCCTGCTCTGCCTGTTTCCTGATCCTGCCTGTCCCTCGACTATCCTGCCTGGCCTGTTATCTGACCCTGCCTGTATCCACGCTGACCGCCTCGCTTATTCCCTGACCCTCTGCCTGTCCCTGACTCACCTTCTGCCCGCTGTCCTCCGGTGCGTTATACTGCCCGGTTGGTATTCCTCCAATCCAGTGGAATCTCCAATAAAGGATATTACCAATTCTCCTTGGTTTCTCGAGTGCTGCATTTGGGTTCTCCTTAAGACTGTGACAATATGGATACGCATCATGGTGATCACTTGCCGCAAGCCCATCTATTAATGACCCAAACACCTAGGTAACTTTTCTTTTGGCAGCCATGAATCAGCACCGGCTCCAACAGTATGTTCCTATGTTGCCGTGGTTGCAGGGTACTTACATACTGAGCTATGACACCGTTCTAGCCGATGCCAGGGGACAGACATCAGCTAAGAAATACTGCTGAACATAGTTATGCATTGGCATTAACAACCAAGCTGGATACCATGGGACAATGATGCTCGGTTTCGCCAATTGCCCAGTGTTCAATCAGTCATATGGAAGAAGTTGCATTCATCTTGCCCACAGCGGGGCCAATGCAAAGGCATGTGTTTTGTCAATATACGGGGTTAGCAAAATAACAGGTGGGAGCACCTTTGAATTGGAGTGCCCTTCCCTAGAAGGAAGAGGTAATTGCCAGTGCAGGGAGGGTATGGTTTTAAAAAATGTACTTCCTTCAGAGCAGAGTTGAAGTGATCAATAGTCATATATTGATAGGAACTAATTGAGAAATATGTCATCTGATTGAAAGAAAAACATCTAAACATATCATGTATCATATGCAAGTAGCATCAATCTATTAAAACATTTAATCGTGCTATGCAAATATCCTTTTGTACGTGTGTTTTACTTTTTTTATACCATTATTTATTGATTATTGGCATTAGGGCTGCACGATATTGGAAAAAACTGACATTGCGATTTTTTTCCCCCTGCGATATATTGCGATATGAAAACATACAGGAATTGAAGAAAAGACCGTTTTTTTTCCAAAGTTCAATGGTTCAGCAAAATTACTTTTCTCCGTTTGAACCGCACCTGAAGAGAGCGAGTGCAGTTGCCATATTTGACCAATTAGGCATGTCGTTCTTGCTGATGTCCGAAACATGCAGGATGTTGTTCCAACTTCTAAATCTCTGTCTTATGGCTTTTCACTGCCAGAGATTTCATTAGAGGAGTAACGGGAAGAAGTTGTGGTCAAACTTGATAATATCATTGATTACATATGTTTTAAACGAGTGAAGGTTTCCAGATTGCTCACAAGCATTAACTCGAAACGTTGCCAGCCCTAATATAAACATTAACAGTTCAATAGAGGGCACACTGTGAGCTCTTGCATCTGCTGAGGTGCATCCTGTTGCTGTCCACCAGCAGATCATAGTTTGTTCCCTGAACTTGAAGGCTCTAAGGCAGGGGTGCCCAACCAGTCTGGTTGGGGAGATTCCCAGTCGATCGCGAGATGTGTCTAAAAATAGAACAACAATATTCTGTTTTATCGTTAATGTCCTATAACACAATCTTCCAGAATAATGCACTTGAACGCATCAAAGCTTTGTGATTGGCCGGCGTGACCCCATGTGTCGGGGCGTGGCTGGTGGGCAGTGGGCACTATTTCGCTGACGTTGTCCGTGTCAACAGGAGTGACAGTCCGCACACACACAAGACCGCAATTACGGCAGAAGCAAAAAAGCCCAAAATATATAATTTTCACTCCGAGTGGGAGGATGATTATTTTTGTATCTATTCCAATTCAAAGTCCATCTGTCTCATCTGCAATGCGAGCGTGGCTTTATCGAAGAAGGGTCATTTAGGAGCGTAGGCGGCATCTGCCTACGCTCCCAAAAGGGGAGGGGCCTGAAAGGACAGCTAAATGCACAGCAGTCCATTTTCACGAGGCCCAACAACAAGAGCAAGGCTGCTACCATAGCATCTTATCGTGTCAGTCACGTTCTTGCGAAACACATGAAGTCTTTCAAAGATGGCGAAGTTGTGAAAGAAGCATTTCCTGGAGGCTGTCGACGCGCTTTTGAGGACAGTAAAAATAACAGTAGCATTTCAACAGGTTTTTGATAAAAACTCAAGTTAGATACCGTTATTAATCAGCTGTACGTTTTTGTTTGTTTGAACTTAGTCATTATAATTATTGTACACAATGGTATAAGAATGCAAACGTAAATTGATTATAGTCTATTATCAATTCAGGTTAAGAAACTAGTTTTGGTTGCATCCTATTAAAGGCATTCATTTTTCTACTCTACTAAAATGCAACAAAAAAGGGTTTGATTCTATTAATGTTGTCTCTTTTATTGCACTTTGGCAGCAGATTCCTGTGTAGCTTCAGATCTGAGTTGTCTTATTAGTAAGCCTAATTTATACTTTTGTAGCAACACTATTTTTATATAATGGCAAAAAAAGGGTTCAGCGTATTTTCTTTTTTTCCTGTGTCATATGTGGCAGCACTGTTCAATGTGTCTTGAAAACATTACCCACTGTAGTATGTGACGTGTGAATAAACTCCAACTCTGTATCAACAACACTGTTGTGTAACTTCAGTTAAATACTTGTATGTGTGTAGATTAGAAAGAGGTAAGATAAAGGATCTGCAGTATTTTATGAGGTATTAATCGTACAAAGGTCAGTTTTATACAAGTAGAAGTGTGTATTTACCTGGTAGCAGGCTGTCAGTAATGGCTACGCCTCTCTATTTGGACTGGTAGATCTCGGCAGACTGGCAACTTTAAAAGTAGCTCTCGGTTAAAACAAGGTTGGGCACCCCTGCTCTAAGGGAAGGTGTTCAGAGGGTCATGTTGGACTCTGGCTAATGGCTGAGCTGTGCCAGGCAGATGAACTAGCAGCTAAAAAGCATTTTTCACCCTTGGCTGGTCAGCAGGGCATGGAGGAAGCTGATGGGCCTCTCCACCACAGAATGTGTTTACAGTGTTTACAGTCTTGGCACAGGCCAGGAAACTGTTTGCTGGCTCGGATAATCTACAGACAGCAATCCAGGGCTTGTAATGACCGAACATCAAAACCATCACATACTGTGATAGCAATATGTTGCGCCGGGTCAAAATTCAGAGTTATTGAAATGCTTGATCTCTTGTTATTAAAGCAAATGTGTGCAACGAGGCATTGCTAAGGCTCTGGACTCCTGGTAGCAGCACGGTCTAGGATAGGTCTTCAATATGCTTGTGAAGGACTTTCGATTTTGGCTGGGCAATATGGAGAAAATGTTTCAGTATAATCGTGTTTCCTCGATGATTTTGCGCGGTTGACTATGTGGCTTTAAAAAAATATTACCAGAGCGAGATGTTTATAAATAAATCAGTGTTTTCGGATATAATGACTAAGAAGGTAAAGTCAAATAATAAAACTGTTTCAAAAGCATTGAGGCTTCAATAAATTACATCATATTAAATCTAAGTACTGAGTCTTTAGAACCAAGAGAAGAAAATACTTATGCTATTTTACAACAACAATGCGTGATCCAAAATGTAAGATAATTTGTGGTCTCATATCACGAAATAATATCGATATGTTGTCTAGCCAAACAAGAACAATTGCGAAAACACCCACAAAGCATAGTAAATGAAAAGTGAAAAGTAAACCGGTCTGCATTAGCTATGATATCTCTTCAAACTCACTGTTACTGATTTACTGTTATTTTTCAACACGCAATTAAATGTGCAAGCTTCAAACCATACTCCAGCTGACTGCAAATGTCATTTAAAGGGGACCTATCATGCAAAATGCACTTTTGTACATCTTTTACACATGAATATGTGTCCCCGGTGTGTCAGGGAACTCACCAAGTGTCAGAAAACACAACCGTCTCTCTTTTCCTCCATACCCAAATCTCTAAAAACGGGGCTGCAACGGATCTGATACAGACTGATCCAGATTTGGACCACCTATCAGGGGAATGAGAGGTTGCCGTGGCATGGTAACAGCATGGTAACAGCATGGTAACATGACGCTCGTAACTCGGCCCCCTCCTTTACAGGGGGGGCGTGGTCAGCTGCAGCGCATGCAAAGACAGGGTAGAGGAGAGTAAAATAGAGTAAAATAAGGCATGGCTAAAATGCATGATCTGTTTGGTATTTTGAAAAAAAAAACGTATAAATATACCTTATATAGGTATGGCCCTACAATATATTATTCAAATATAGCATGATAGGTCTCCTTTAAGACAAAAAAGAGGCAGTGAAATATCAAAAGGTAAAGATACTAATGCAAAAAAAAGGTTTACCTCAAAGACAGCTAAAAAACAGACTGCCCATTGACTGCTTCAGCATTGCGATACAAAAGCCACATTCAACAATAATTGAGGTACTGTGACTATAAGAACAGCAGGCAACAGACCCACCAATATCACCAATATGAATTGTCAGACAACTTAAATTATAACAATTAATTGGTAAAGTCAATTAATAGTATCCGTAGCATAGGTGGCTTGAGAACAAAAGCATAACGGACTTCAATTCTAAAAAATACGCTATGTTTTTGTTGCTTTTTGTGAAATGCATTGTATTTTCTCATTAACCATGCTTTGTGGGTGTGCTTTAGGAGCATTCATACACCACATGTCTTCCTGGTTAAATTGTTAATAGGAGAACAAGATTGCCTATCATCTTTATCCACCCATTGAATTTTGATGTTAAAGTGCAATACTTTGGTTCATTTAAGTTTGAAATGCACAAAAGGTCTTCTTTTTATATATTGATATACATATTGAAGGAATGTGTAATATAACAATGCCTGTTTTGTCTGTAGGTGCAGCCTAACATGTTTCATTAGCGGAGTCGTAGCACAACATGGATTTTGAAAGCAGTGCTCTTGCAATTTAAAAAAAAAAAAAAAAAAGTGCTCTTGCAATTTAAATATGTGCAATAAAGATATATTGTCACTTACACCTATGAATAATTCTGATAAAAAATATCTCAATATCAGATCAAAGTAATAGTGATTATCACATTTGCTATAATTATGCAGGATCATTTGTATCCTGCCAGTTCACATGTAGTTTATTTGTACCCTCTTTGAGGAAATAGTACTTGAAAACGGTACTTGTGAAGGAATTGTAACCATTACAACCCCAAATGCACACCAATGTCAACACAGAAACCCCCAATATAACACATCCCAATGAAACCCCTGACTGCTATATGAGATGCATCACATACAGAAAATGCAGGGAAAGGTATCTGACTGGTATGTGATTGTAGTCATGGTATATCTCAGATAAAAACAGTGTCAGTATAATATATTAGATATAAAAACGTTTCATTAAGGTGATGGACAGAGGCAGCAATGGAGTGGCTCAAAAAGCACTTTTTCCAATAACAACTATCCTGCTAGCGCCTGCTTGACAGCCCATGTAATGTGAACAGATCGCCCCGCTACGGTTTGAAAACACTTTTCAAAGATCAGACTGCACTTGTGTTTGTTTGTTGGATTGGTTGGATGCTTTTCCAACTCTTCCTTTTCATCCTGTGGTTAGAAATGATTGAAGGCTATCCCTGGACGATCCCTGCCCTGCCCTGTATGTCTGTTCTGATGTTAGCATTTGGGGCAATAGTTCTCTATTCTTCATTATCGCAAATAAATAATAAAACAAGACAATGTTCTCAAACGTAGCCATTGTAATGTAAAATGGCCTTGAATCCCAAACACAATTTACTCATTCCTGTCACGTCACATAATAAATATATTATTACCTTTTCTCCAATTTAATATAGGTTAAATTGAACACATTCACCATAAGGTACAGTGATATACTGTTTCATAGGATCTTCCTGAGAAAAGGAAGATGAGTTACCGACACATGACAGACACATTTCCATTTTAAAAATAGACAGGAGATTTATAGGGACTACTAACATGTTCTCTAAAAAAAGAACATGACCACCTGTGGAGTTTGGATAACAACACAGCTCATGTGCAAAGCTTCTCTTCCGGTAGTCATGGTGTGGAACAAACAGTTCATGCAATTATAGATACTCAGGGTAATCTGGGACAATTTGCAATCAGTAATGACATTAATATTCAGTGCAGGAGGGAGTTTGATGTGTAGCAGAGTAAGTATCACAGACTTAAATCCCTAGATAAATAAAATATAGGCTACAGTTAACAAGAAATGTTTTTGTTGAATTACATTTACTAATGAAAGTATCGGATTTCAAAAAATGTACGTCCCAATGTGAAGTTTTCTGTAGAGAGCTTATATTGAATTAAATGTGTTCCTCTTGTTTAATCTAAATTCAACTGATATCAAGAGTTTATAACAATAAAAGGTTTAGTGATTAGTGTTGAGAACTGTTTACACCCTGGTTTATTTTATGTTTTAAAATATGTAATGTTGTATCATGCAGTGCATACTGTGGAAGCTATTCAGTATTTTTCACATTTATTTAATGTATTTATTTGTTATTTTTTGTTTTGTAGAATTAATTGATTTACAGCCATTATTTAAGTTAAGTTGTGTTCCAGCTAAAATGCTTTTATTTTGAAGGTGATGGGTCAATTTGGGCACACAGCTGGGTTTATTTAAGGCAATCAGGGCACAGCAGCAATCAGTGGGCACCGGGAAGGTCTATGGTTTTTTACCAGTGTCAGGGCTGAGTTCAGAAAACATTTAAACACCTTTTGCTGTATTGTTCCCGCAAGGTGAAACTAATAAATACAACAAAAACGTCGATGCCTTGTCTGGACAATGGATTAATTACCGGCTCCTGATCTGCGTAAGGTCCACTGTGCCTGGTGCCTCAGTGGCCTTTTGAAACTTTGTTGTTGTTGACAAATAGCCACACATACTATGTTAGAAAGTAGGCAAAAAGTATTTAAATGTAAAATATCAAATCATTTCAATGGTGACATTACCATTTTAAATAATAACTTACTGTAAAATACTATATTTCTAAAGTAACATTTTAACTTGTATTTTACAGGCTTTTATATACAACCTCTGGAACCTTGTAAAGCACCACTGGCATTGAAGAGAGAATGCAACAGAAAGCATGACTGCAAAAGGAATGGAAAATTACCAAGCTAGTACCACTACATGTTTTTAAAGCTCGGTTGGATGCTACAAAATCAGATGCTGTTGGTACCTGTACATGTGGTTAAATATGTAAATTGTAATCCCTGTACATTTAGCTGTATGATGTCCTTTTGTTGTTCTGTTGTTTATGTTTTTATGTCTTCTTGTGGAACCTACTGATGTAGTTCTCCCTTAAAAAAGAGATCATTGATCTCAATGGGATTTTACCTGGATAAATAAAGGTTTTTAATTGAATTGAATTGCATGATAGCATTGAGCGTAGAGAAAAGCGAATATCCTGCACTCAGATGGTAACCTCGCCTGATCAAAGAAGAAATGTGAGTGTTCAATGACCTTGAAAGTTTAAATGAAGGCAACGGTTGTGTTCGTCTGAAGCTGAGGCTTCAGGGAGGATCACTTGTTCTTTCACTGTGAACATAAAGAAAGACTCACTTTCCTATATTCTTTACACTATGTTACATCTTCCTACACTCTAGTAGGGTTGTCTGTGTTATGTGCTTGCTAGCTCTTTGTTTCTGTTTAACAAAGTCCCCTGCCCTCATTGTTCATATGGACAAAGCTGTTGGTTTTGTTTGCTGCATTTTTACTTTTTGTTTCAGTGCTTTATTGTTTAGTTGTACATACATATGCCTTTTATAACATCGAACCTCATCTGGTGTCCCATCTTTGTTGCATTATTTGAGCTGGGCTGTAGCGGTTGGGGGCTCGTCTGGGATTTATCCTAAACAGTTAGATTAGTTCAGTTGAATTTGTTGATTTAAAAAATGGCTTGATGGGGTAAAAATAACTTATGAATCAGATCAACTGAAGCCGAGTAAGCAGGTTCACCTCGTGCAATCTTCTTGTCACGGAGACAACAAAGAGTGAGGCAAGTGTTGCTACTTTTGGTTAATGTAAGCAGCTGTACTGAAACTACAGGGTCGTGTCTTGTACGCAATGTTCTGTTTTGTTGTCACTGTAGGCTTAAGAGCGGATTCTCCTACAGTTTGTTGAGGCGATAAAAGTGTCGACCTGCCAGTTTGACTCCACTTTCAAAGAATTATCAAAGAGTGTTATCTGTCTTGAGCACTTCCGAAGTTGCATTTGGGGCAGCAATTGCTACAGTAGATGCTTTGCCGGGCTTGCAAGTTACAGTGCTGAAGTACCCACAACAGTTAGCACCTAAAGATTAGGATGGATATTAGTTTGTTTCCAATGGGGGGCAGGGAGTTATGGCTGTTCGGTCTGTTTTGGCGTCTGCCTTTACTGTAAGTGTGTTGTAGTGATTTGTATTCTATAAAACTACAATAAGTGCTAAGTGAAACATTGGTGTAGTCCCTACCAGACTCCAAATGACACATTCATATCATTAATCCATTGAAAATGTGAGGGTTATAGGATACTGGTTCTTTATCAATACAACTCCAGTGGAATCTACATTCATCGTAGGTTGAAATCTTTATTGAGAGATTGCTGAGTGGACTTTTGGGGTTTTTAATCTATGGAGGATAAAGAATCAAGGACTTGCTTTCACTGATAAAAAGGAGAGCCTCTCGCTTAGTGTACTTTATTTGGAGCTGAAATGAAGTTTCAGTTTTTCGATTTGTACCATTCCATACAGGATAATCTTAATAGAATCTTCAGAGTGAGGGTCTTTGTGTGTGTTTGAAAGAGTCGAGACAGAGAGAAACACAGGGACAGACAAAGAGAAAAGGAGCTACTCCTCATCAATCTAGCAGACGGTCATCAATGTTCGTTTGTACTGCTCTCTTGAGGCAAACAGTCTAAGTGTGGTTCAGCTATAAAGTAAATGGAATAGCTTCTTCTGCTCTTTGTATGAAGGTCATCTAGAGAACTATTTAGTTTGCACGGTATAAACATATGCGCAGCTTGTATTGAGAAATAATATTTAAGTTGTTTAATGATAGCATTTAGACTGATGTCTCTACATCACAGTGAATCAATCAATCAATGTTTATTTATACAGCCCAATATCACAAATGTTACATTTGTCTCAGCGGTCTTCACAGTTTGTACAGAATATCAGTATGACAATACGACACCCTCTGTCCTTAGACCCTCACATCGTACAAGGAAACACTTCCGGAGAAAACCCACAGTTTAAAGGGAAAAATGGGAGAAACCTCAGGGAGAGCAACAGAGGAGGGATCCCTCTCCCAGGACGGACAGACGTGCAATAGATGCCGTGTGTAAATCTAAAAGATAATACATTTGCAACATAGGTAGTCCAAATGTTTGGAAATGCATGGGAGTCTAACTGTGGGCCATCTCTCATTTTGCTTAATTTAGCTTTTGTTTGAGTGGGTCTCCCACTCATGATGTAAAGACGTAAGCGGCAAATTCAGTTGCTAGGTTGCAGAAAAGTGAACAGTGTTACACATAAAAGGGACCCAGCAACAGAGAAGCTGCAGCAGCAAATAATACCAGTGTTGTTTTCCTTAGTACACAAACTATTTCCACATTTATTAAAGCTCCTTCCTTACAGTACATTGAATAATGTCAAGGTTTTTTTTTAATTGTGTTTAACATCCAACTGAGCAGGGAGCACTTCACCGGGAGAGGATCGTGCTATTCAGTTAGCGGCTGTGGTGACTTGGTTGTAAAGCACCAAGAGCCACAGTGGGATGGGGAGTACTTGGTCAAAGGAAGCAACAGATGTGTGTGGATCCAGCAGGATCAGCCTCTTCTTCTTGGAGTTTGCAAAGATTGAAATTGAGCTAACTGCTAACAAAAGGCCTGTCTCCTGGAGCTGCCGCATGTCTGTACCATCCTTGTAAATGCAATATTTCCGGAACGTCTTGAGGGTATTTCTTCAAATCTGGCACTTGGACTCAAGGATGATCTGATAAGATTATTGTAGTCAACGGTCAAGGTAACGGAGATTTCACTGAACAAGCTTTTGGCTATACTGTAACTCAGGAGTACTCAAACTTTTTTGTTGAAGGTCCACTTGTGAATTTTATACAAGGTCAATGGTCGGGATCAATGCCAGTAAAGTCCCCCCCCACCCCCACCCCCGGAGCGGAGCGGAGTAACGAAACTGAAATTAAGAAGCCGTTTCGGCATGCTATGCATGGGGCCACCTTGAGGGGGTTTCCCGACATGTCGTTGCAGTAAATTAAAGGGTGTTTCATGTTGTCGTTGCTGTGGACCTTCTTAATCTTTTTTTATGTTTTTTACATTTTTCTTATTTTAATTTTGAAATTGTTACGTTTATTCTGGTTTGTTTTGTGTTTGTATCTTTTATTTTAAATGTATTTATTTTATGTTTTGTGAGCTGAGCTGTGTGATTTTATATGTTATGTATCTCAGCACTTTGGTCTGGAAGTTTTAAAGTGCTATACAAATAACGTTGGATTGGATTGGATTAATCTACCTTATTTGGGGGCCCCCTTCTGGTCCAAGCACTTGCCTGTTGGTAAACGGCGCCCCTGTATACACACACATTCAAAACATACATACAGTATGATGGCTTGAACTAGTGGGAGAAATGGCACTGTTTGTCTGTAACCTATGCCATTAGAAGCATTAGAAAGTCAAGATAAACTTGCGGTTAACTGCAATGCGTGTCATGCTCGCGCAGTAAGTAAATATATATGCACGTTCATTCTCAACGCGTTAGACACAAGGAAATATACATTAAAGGGGACCTATCATGCAAAATGCACTGTGATGTGTTTTATACATAAATATGTGTCCCCGGTGCGTCGGGGAACTCACGCAGTGTCAGAAAATGAAACCCTCTCTTTTCCTCCGTACCCAAATCTTTTAAAAACAGGGGTACAATGAGTGGATACAGATTTGCTGCAGATCTGACGTCAAATCGGCAGAGGACCCACAGAAAATGGCTATCAGAAACAATGCCTGACGTGTTTTGGACGTAATCTCGTCTTTGTTTACATTAGCAAGCCTCGCTAACACTCAGAGCTAACCTGTACTGAAGAGCACATGTGTTTAAAAAGCAGGAAATAAACAAAGAACTCACCTTGTGATAAACCCGCAAGAGAAAAAGCATTTGAGCTCCATACTGTTTCAGAAATAATCTTTGATGTGGTTTAGAACAGGATGGCGTTTTATCACAGCAGAATTTAACTTTATTAAATTCTGATCAGGCATAAGCTCCGCCTCCTCTTATTTTTTTTTCAAGCTAAGGACCCAAAATCCGCGTTTCTCTAACAGGGCTGCAAAAGAGGGGTATGAGCAGTGGCATGGCTACAATGGGTGAACGGTTTGGTATTTTAAGAAAAAAACTTCACAGACATGTTTTGTATAGGTATGGCCCTACAATATATGTTTCCAATATAGCATGATAGGTCCACTTTTTTTTTTTATAATATTTTTTTTTAATATAATTGGACACTGGGTTCGGTCCGGATTAATTTGCAGTTCGGTCCCGATCCGGACCTTGGTCCGGAGTTTGAGAAGCCCTGTAACTCAATAGGGAATCCAGTATGATAATAGGATTTTGAATGTATTACGTTCTGGCCATATCTTACACATTTCACGATTAAGCATATTGACAGGAAACAGAAGATACATTCATCTTATACTGGTAACATACTGCATTACTTGGGTGGTTTTAGCAGCAATATTTGCTAACATAAGACGTGTTTATGACCTCTGGTGTCTACAGGCAGGATCCACCGTGTCCTCCTTGCTACAAGTCAGCACCACAGCTTTGTCAGAGTTGAGCAAAATACCAGGTAAGTTTTCATGGTGAGAAGTGCAGAGAACATCCTACTCTACGGTTCAGTGCCTATTTCCTTCCAATTTGTCCACGTCAGCCAAGGCCTTTACAGTACATGCATCATTTTAACAGTTTCTGTCAATACGCAAACAGAAAATGCCTAGATAAACAGGTAGATGGAAATGTTCTTACAGACTGTTTAGACCTGTCTAGACTGTCATTTGTGTCCGCTAGAATAGTTCTTCAAACATTACAGAAAGGGACGCTTTTTCCCCATTGAAAAAATGCAGTCCGTTTTTTATCAAAGTAAGACTGAAATTACTAATCAGGTCATTTGTATGTATTTCCACTTCGTAATTTGGGCAATTGATCAAATTGGCTACACAGGTACAGTTTGATACATCAGGGTATATGCAGGAATCCTGAAGTCAAATGTAAGACCTTTCAAGACCTTTTTTAAGACCCTTTCCATAAATTTGAAGACCTCATCGCCACATCAAGTTCTAACCGGTTACATTGGCGACACACTTTACCTCAAATTTACTATTTACAGTATTGATTTTCCTTCCTCCTTATCTTCCAACCATTTGGACGCAAACTTGCATTTCCCCATACCGATGTTGTTTAACAACCGGCGTGAACGGACCTTCGCGCTATCAAGCAGTGAGCGTGCGATGTCCTGTTCAGATGACGTCAAATCCAACGGAATGCCAGAAATAAACTACACAGAATCACACTACACACCTACGCAATGATTACATTCAGGCAGACTGTAGAACACAACCTCTTTGGACAATTTATATACTTATTGAAAACAAGCTACAAAACGTAATACCTTGGAAAATGCCGTTTAATACTTTTTAATAGCCTTAATTTTCGCTAAATTGATTTATCAACTTTTAATACTTTTTAAGACCCCGCGGACACCCTGTACATAGACTGAATGTAGTAGTATTCATTTATTTGTCCCCGAGGGGAAAATGGGTTGCAGCAAATCACAAGGCATTCAAAAAGATAAAACATACGTCGCTGACAACAACATAGACACAGATTAAAAAGAACAGACATAAAAAAACAGATATCGGCAGACATGACAAGAGGCCTCATTTGTGAGAGGGGGGGGGGGGGGGGCAGTGCTAGACCAGCTGGGTAAACAGTGCGTCCTAGCCATCATTGATTAAGGAGTTTGATGGCTTGTGGGACGAAAGACAGCCTAGATCTGTTCTTTGTATGGAATGTGGTGTCTTGTTGGACTTTTCCTGTTGTGGTACTTTGTTCCCATCTCTCTAACCTGTTAACCACAAAATAATTACTCTGATCAAACATTCCCTTTGCTGCCTTTGTTGTTGTTTTGTCTTTTCATCAGAGCCATTGTTGTTGCAACCTCTCTCCCCAGTTCCCCAGGTTACAGTAGTCTTTAATCCCTGTGTGTGCTCCACTGGCATGATGTTTTAATATACAAAAAACTGCAGTGAATAAGAACACATTAGTATGCTGTGCTGTTCCTGGCTGTGTTTCTAACACAACTTTGGCTTTATGGGGAAGGTCCCCAAAGGATGACGGCTGCGCCCAAACATGGCATTCTTAGAATATCAACTAAAAATGGAAACAAATATGACTGGAAGAAAAGGTAAAATATTCTTGTTTTCTTATTGTTTTGCAAGCAGGCCAGCAAACAGCACTTCAGGTGACATTTACGTCACAACCTTTTTCTCATTAAGTGCATGGGGACCTGTTTTAGGAGCACAATTTCTCTTTATTCTATTGGCTAAATTGTTCTCTCGGCATTGCCAACATGGGACCAAATTATGGGCCAAAATGCGGTGCATAAAGCAGGGGCTTGATTCATGTCAATGTTCTTTGCTGTCAAACAAACACAATAACAGTCTCTCATGTCTTACAAACACAATTCAGCTCCCTCCATCTCATGCCGGTGTCCATTAACGCACTGTCAATGGTAACCTTTGAAGTAGAACTCTCAGGTTCTCTTCATCTTTTTTTACCACTACTGCACAGTTTCCAGACAAACAGAGAAATCCACTTTAGAGGTGAAAACATCTGAAGTGTCACTGTCTTAGACAATAAGGTTCATCTCCCTGCTGGCTTCCCTGAACCTCCATCTTGCCTGGACTTAGCTGAATTGTTTGCAAACTCATACTGACTTTTTACACTGTCTAATCAACGTAACTGTCGATTAAAGATACATTTCCTTAGAAAAAGTTCAATCCTTCCTTATTTGAAAGGTAGGAATGGATAGAGTAAGGCTGTGGAGACTCCATGGGGTACTGGGGCTCAGTGTATTGTGATACTGCTGTAGTTTTGGTATAACGTGCAACAATATCTAAGCCTGGTAAAGACAATCTTTACGTAACAAGTATTTTAGTTAAATTTAACCAGTTTATTAGCCTTAACCACAATCGTTCCCAATCTGCCAAACGACAGGGAAAAGGGGATGTTTTCAGGTCCCTCACATAGAAGATTAAATCGCTTAAAGAAGTGACATTATAGCAGTAGGCTACTTTTTAAAAACAGCCCCCGGATTAAGAATTTCAAAATGTTGTTTCAATGACCTTGGAAAGTATAATCAATGTTTGTGAACTTGAGTCACAAATCCTGTAGCTAGCCACTACATACAGTAGAGACCGAATGGACAAATGTTTTTTCTTTATCTTATATCCAAATTGTCTTTATTCTATTGTAGTCTTTAAATTATGGAACAGAAATTGACCCAATATGCTTTTTCACTGTTTAACTTTTTCACAAACAAGTTGTTCATGTTTACAAATATGTTTGACTGTGAGATAGGAATACCAATTGAGCACAGTTCCCCTAAATGTACATATAAGAATGTGAGGATTGTTTTACTCTATACTTTAAAAAAGGTTTGCCTATTACTCAAACCACATGCCACTGGCAGGTATTATGGAAAGAATATTAATAATTTGTTACACGAACATCCAAAATTGACTTGTCTGGTGATAGGGTTTGTTTCCAAGGAAGTAGCCATAACTTTTCACATCTTATTCTACTTTATTGATGGAAAGCTTCATGATGGATTTACTCTATCAGGTCTACTGTTCAGTAGGTCATGTACATGTGATGTTGCAGACCTCATGAACCTTGCAGCATGACCTCTCCCCTTTTAAAGGTCAGTCCAGTTAAGTAATTTAGCATAGCCATGTCAGGCAATCCTTGCTTGAACCCATCAATACCACTGAGCATCCACAATGCACTAGAGCCCCCATTGATTGCATGAGCCATGGTGGAGTTTTATTTCAGCAGGGAGTAGGATTCCTGCTTTCTTCGTGTGATCGGCGCACAGTGGAGTCCATTTCAGGTGGTAGTGAGCAGGACCCCCGCAGAACCTATACAACACACTTCAGTCTGCCCACTGGCCAAGTTTTCACCCCTTGTTGAAGTCACAAGTCACTTGTCACTGCTGAAACTGTAGTCAGTGTTCAACTGAATAGAAAACAGTTACACAAAAACGTCTCCGTGACCATCTGCGATCGATTAACTTGTGGACAATGATCCCTCGCTCTACTACTCCTGTACCAGTCCCGGACTGGCCATCGGGAAGACCGGGGAATTTCCCGATGGCCTGACCTGTTAAGTGGCCTGCACTGAAAAAAGGGGAAAGTGGGGTTGTTCAATTTGCAAGTATGCATTTAATATATGACCATATTTTCTTCCCGCATCGGAGGAGTAAGCTGGTTCTGTCCCGAGAACATCTCTACAAGGTAAAAGTTATTTAAAGTTATTTAATGTCATCAAATGTTCGGCATAGTTACAGGTTATCACAAGACGCATTGTTTGCAAAAAGCAGATTTCACATTTGCCGTTACAACCAGCAACGTAAATACAGCTGTCAATTTGTAAACATTGTCATTCACTGGTGTTAGCTAGGATAAAGCCATGAAAATCATAAGATGAGTTTATATTGATTGACTTGTGTTTAGCGTGTTTTTTTATACTGTGAGTATTTGTAGAGCGTAAATCCGATAGCGACAGTTGCTTGATTTACAATATGTAAAACTATGAACCTTGCCCAAAGTTATGCACATTAAACCGAGCTCAGTGAAGAGGGGGGAGTCATAGATGATGGATGAGCTTGCGGCATATTTGCATGTCTATACGTCTTGTTTTAAATGATTGTTCATGCTGTCAGGCGGTGTAGAACTTTACTGCGTCGGTCTGGCTCTGTATGTCTATTCTTGTGCCGACTTTTAAGGGCGCTGATGCAGGTTGTAGGCCTACCTTACGTTAAGCGACCATCTTTACCCATTTAAGGTGTTGATTGTTAAAGATACAATATTGTCTGTGGGACCGCAGTGTTTTCCCTAAAAAACTGTATTTATGTCTCTGATTTGATACGCTCTGTGTTCATGTAAATACCGTAAATACACACAGATCAAAACAGAGACACAATATTGTGTGTGGGGGTGTGTCCCGGAAAGCGACACTTGATACTGGAAAATGGAGGATATTAATGATTGTGTTACATTATAGCAGCGGTGCACATACCATGAATATGGGGACATGCCGGACAGATCAAGTAAGGGTGACGATCCACCCGCTGTGAAATGAATTTATCTTCCATATTTGCCGTACACTTGTGTTTACGGAAGTTGAGATGTTTTTCGGTTGTGATTGGTTGTTTCTCGTCACATTACGAGCGGTGCGCGCTGCTGCAGTGCACGTCTCCATTGAAACCAATGGAAATGAGCTCGCAACGCTGACGTGTATGGCTCCGTACAAAGTTGTACTCATTGCAATAGTATAGGCTACTGTAGCTTTTTACACTGGAGGCGCCCATCTCGGCTGAAGTCGGTTCATATTAACCTCAAGGTACATAATTAAATGGTAAATGTCGCCTTTAAGGAGCAGAACATTTTTGTTTTATTTGTGTGAATAATGAAATAATTTCAAATATGTTTTTCTGTGATAGGTAATTGGTGTGGAGAAGATTGACCTCAGCCTTCCTTTGAACATTGTTCCAAAGGCTCTGTAGTAAATGGTGAGTATTCAAATGTTTTGTGTGATTTACTTGACTAATTTAAACTTGATCTTTAACTAATTGAAAACTGGTATTAGTCTGACCATTTCTGAATATTTATTCATAACATTTACATACTGCAAACATTGCAGGGATATACACATTTTCTGATTTATTAGGCAAAAGTTATTCAGAAAGTGAGAGGTAAAAGCCAAACATTCTGTGATAAAGCCTCCTTCACAAAAGTGATAATGTTTTGTTTGTTGAAATGGCTATAAGGGTGTTTCTTATGTAGTTTTATATTACAGTAATACTTATTTTAAGTCGCTTTGGAAAAAAACGTAAACTAAATGAAATGTAATGTAGTCTAACCTGGTTGTTCGTACTTGATATAAAAAGTTATTCTCACTATAGAGCCAAAACAGGAGTAATGTGGTCCCTTGTCCGTGCTCTGGTCAATACATTTTGAATCAGCTGAAGCAACTTAACTGAGTTTTTGGTACACCCTGATAATAAAGAGTTACAATAAGCTAGCCTTGAAGTAACAAATGCATGGACTAGTTTCTCTGCATCGTTTTGAGGCAAGCACACAACTACAATCATAACATCATTAGGAAATGAAATGATTTCATGATTTTTATGACTGTGATATTTAGTTGTCTTTGATAAATGCGGAGTTTAAGCGCATAACAACCCGGCCCCTCCGATCAAGAGTCCTCTCTCAGCTGGATGTGCTATCTGACAAACCTCTGAAGGTTTTTGAAAAGACAGGAGGACAGATAGGCCAGCGTCTGAACTGTATTATGTCAAACGTGACTCAAGTAAGAATTAATCTTAAGGAAATTATACATCGAGTCAATAGTGTACACATTTCATTGAGCAAAATAGATTCTTTCTTTTCTTATTCCCCTTCACTTAGGTTGATGATGTCGATTTAGGCCGGGATTGTCTTCTCAAGGGGCTGTGTGTGCACCTCAATGAGAGAGTTTGTGGTCAGTAGAAGTTATATTTGACCTTTTGATTTTTTTGTTGGGCGTTAAAATATGTATTTATTGAAACACCACATAGTATATAGCCTAAAGTATGTGAACATCCCTGTTTTTTTGTTTAATAGCCAGACTACACTGAAAAGCTAGAGGGCTTTTAATTTAAAACGGATACAGGAAATGAAACCTTTTTTATCAGGTCAGACAGGAGTATATCAGATAACAAGGAGGCTTAAAAGTACTAAAATCTGACAAAATGCACTTGTTAAACACAGGGACTTAGTAATGGGTATATATATGTATTGATTTGTTAGATCTCACTCTGTTCCCTTTGTGACTGTGCGCTCTGCAGGCAGAAGATGAAGACGTCATTTCAGAAATGTGTGTTTTTCCTGGGGTCATGTGTTTTCAGAATGTACCACTTGTCATGTGTTTCAGAATGTACTAATGCGCTACTTCAAAATGTCAGTTCTTGTTTTTATTTGTAATACTTTCTTTAGTGCATATGTGGTGAGAAACCAGTCCATTATTATACTTCCATGTATTTTTCCAAAGCAATGCCATTGCTTTTTTGTATTAAAGTGCCCTTTCATATTAGCAGGTTACTATTTAAATAATGGATTTGCAAGAACATTTCCTTTTTTCGGCTAGGCGTTAACATTTTCTGTTAATTGTTTACTATGAATGAGTTACAAAAATAAGCCTTTCTTTGCCATCTGGCCCAATAAACCTTTATTTTGGTCGGGAGAATAGTTTCCTTTAAGCTTCTTTGCTGTGTTCTAACACAATAAGTCATGTTGGTTAAACATAGGGTAAATGAATATACCTATATTAAAGGAAATGTTCACATTAACATAACAATTTCATGTTTCTTTGACATAACATAGTTGTGTGTCTTTAACATAATGGAATAGTTTTGAGTACACATGTTTTTAATGTGTGCAACCGGTTTCCATATTAAAATCATGTTAATCCAACAGCCTTTTTTTTTCAGTGTGTCTCACACAGGGTGACTGGCTGTCTACATGATGTGGCCTGCCGACATGGCCACTGTCATACAGATCATAAATCAAAGCCCTTGATTGGTCTCTGTGTGTCATTCAAGCTTGGGATAACCTCAGCTCAGGTGAGGTAAAGGACTCTGTGTGTTTAGATAGTTAACTTAGTCTAAGTTCTCTGTGGGTCTCAAGCGGTTTGGTCACCATTTATTGAAAAACACATATTTCCATTTGAGAGGGTAGTGATTAGTAAAATATGCATGAATGGGACGGGTGGTGCAGTGGTCTGTGCATCCGATCATCAGATCAAGGGGGAGTGCTGGGGAACTCCAGTTCAAAACCCACTCCTGCCACCACTGCGTCAGGCCGTTGTGTCCTTGGGCAAGACACTTCACCTGAACTTGCTCCTGTGGGTATTGTCCACAGTTTCTGACCATTGCATGTATGATATATGTGTAATGTGTGTATATGTAATAGCGCTTTGAGTCATTGAAAAAGCGTTATAATAAATGTAAGGAATTATTATGAATAGATAAATAAAAAGTTAACTAGGTGAAAAAAGGTAAGATACACTTTTAAAACTTGTTGAGAGCTAAAACTAGTCTTTGCTGCTGCCTCAAAGAGGAGCAGGGGGGAGAGGGGGAGACAGGAGAGGCTGATTCAGGAGCACAGATACACTCACAACTATAAATGAACCAAAAATAAATAAATAAACAAGTTTCAGTGTTTTTTTCATATTGGAAATGGTATGTGGTTATGGCCATGATTTTATGATTATTAAAATGTATACAGTTCTTTTTCAGGTGTTTCCATAGATCTAGTCTCTTTATTTCCCCCTCAAAGTGCACCAGATTGACGCATTTAACTCCAACATTTAAAAACAATCTTACCGGGGGAGCATGCCCCCAGACCCCCCTAGAGGATTTGAGGTCCACCCCCACTTAAAATCACATGGATAGGTTCCTAAATACATTTACCATTTGTGTTAAATAGTAACCCATGTCCATATGTTTATTTGTGGGTTGTAGATTTAAACTATAGGGCTATCACTATGAGCCCTGCCTGTACCTGTTCACTCTGCCATCGCATGAAGCGTCTGCAAACAAGCGACCAACAGAAAGCTTAATGTTAATGTTGTTGCACGTCACCTCAACCCCCCCCCGCTACCACCACCCCCCCAAGTATATTTCAGATCTGTGGGAAACACTGATAGATGTTAAAATGTATTTTGAGATCAAACGTAGGAGAGGATGAGCAAGCAGTTTTCGCTCTGAAACTATTTACACCCAGATGTTTTCGCAAAGTGCATCACTTATAATCCTATTAAAATAGTATGAGGTGGATAAGTCAACATCTTGTTTTTTTAAACCTAACCACATCTATTCTAAGGGTTTAAGATAAGTAAAGTGCAATAATCCATGTAATATATGAAGATACTGTGTGTCATTGGGCCAGAAGAGATTTTTTATTTGTCTATAATTCAATTTGTATTGGTATGTTTTAACAGCTTACAAAAAAAAGTGTTCAGGTACCATCCTTAAGGCCTTGACGTGATTCAGAGTGAGTTTTCAACCACTTTTCTATGAATTTTAATTGGGTGGCAACACACTTCGGGAAAGTATGATTCATCTTTGTCTGCTTTGAAAGCATCTCCTCAGATCTTGGAGCATACCCAAAAGAAAAAAACACAACACACAACATTATGTAGCAAACACAAAGTGGTGGGCCATAAACAATTGCAAAAATATCACTTGTGCTGCACATATGTTGGACAGATGTTTTCCCCGTTGCCACTGGCATTTGACTGGACTGAAACACTATTTATACACCGATGAGATCAAACTCTGCGTAAGAGGGAGCAACACTGGGTTTCTGATTATAACTGGATGATGATTCTCATTATTCTAAACACCCCTGGTTATTGTTTGAGATGCAGGTGGATGGTGTGACAATTATAAATCCCTACTTCTCCTCAGGGCATACATCCAGTCAACGCTGTTCCCACAGCATTTTAACTGTGACAACAACCTAGACCAGGGGTTCCCCCGAGGGGGGGTCGCGAGATGATTACAAATGTTTTTTATTTGTATTATTATTAATAATAACGTGTGCATAGACATTTTTCAGGGGCGGACTGGCCATCTGTAGAATTTCCCCGCAGCGAGGCATCCCCCGTTGCATGACAATCCACTAGCGCGCACCCGCCTCTTGCTCAAGAGTATACAAAAACATGAATGGCCACACATGCTGCAGGGGTATGTGAATTGGTTAACCAGACACACTACAGCATAAAACTCCCAGCCTGCCAACGTAACATTGTCCGTTTGGGAAAGCAAACTGCTAACTGTTGTTCCACTCGTGGGACAGCGGACGAGATAAGCAGCCATTGATTTTTCTACCCTTGACAGTGGCTGAGAGGAGATTCCTGCCCTGGTGTGATTATATTGAATTCTCGCTATGCAGCTGTTGAATACAATATGAGGCAACAGATGGGTGTAAACAATGAATGACTAATATGACTTACACTCTGCAGAATGCACTGACCCTGTAAACTGACTTCACGTTTGTTGCCAGCGCTCAAAGGCAAACTCATCTCCAAGATAAAAAAACGCTTCACAGAGAGGTGAGTTTCAGTTTGCAGCGTTCACCGCGGAATGAACTGTGACTCCGGAGCTGCTGTACATTCACATTAGTCAACCGGTGCATTTCTTCTCCAAGCGCAACTATATGTTTCCTCCGGCATGGAAAACATGAGGATTTATTCGACATTGTTCTACATCAATCATACATGCAGAGACTATGCCGAGAACATGCCTGCTATAATCCCTGTTGTTAATCTGAAAAAACGGGTTTCTATAAGCACTTTTGAGAGGTACTCAACGTTCAATTCATTCTATTTTGGGATGATGAAATCCCTACAGTGAAGCAGATCAGACACATGGCAAATTTATGGAATACATTAATTTATTCATAGACCTGCTACAGTGGTTTATGTTTTGTTTTTACGCTTGCCAGCAAGTGTTTGCATACACACATACAGCGCTTGTGGTGATTTGTCTCAAAGAGACTGTAATATCTTCACCAAAACTGCAACGCAGCCCATGGCATCGACTTTATAGCCAAGCTGATGGACCGTAACTCATTCCCTAAAGGAGTCAGAGGTTTATTCTCCAACAGTTTATGGCAAAAATTGTGATGCAATTTGCAGAGATGTATACATCTAATTGTTATTTTTATTCCTCAGTATTTTATAAACAATATAGAAATGTGAAGGGAAATAAAAAGTGATGGTGTCAAAGAATGCATATCATAAGACATAAACAAATATATATATACATTTTTTTCTTGTTTTAGGTGTGAAAATATTACTTTACATTATTGCGACATTATTGCGACATTAGCCATACTGTTACACTGTGACCGTGAAGTCAATTGTATACATATATATTTTGCTTCAACCTTGTGGTACACTATCATTTACCATGGCAAATTAAATACTGTGTTAACGCTGATTGGGTTAATAAAGGGCACGCTGATTAGTGATTGGCTGCCATGAGTGCAAGCAAAGGGAATCAAAGGAAACCTTAGGCTTCATTGGATGATGGACTAGGTTATTGAACCGGGACTAGGAGGACTTTCATCATTTAGGTCGCTGTATGTCAGTTAAAGTCACATAGAAACACTGTTTTGACTTTTTTCTCTGGTTGTGTTGGTTAATTATGTAAAGGAATAAAACCATCATGCTGTCATGTAGTGGTTCAATTGATTAGGGATCAGTTGGAAAAAGGTGATACCATATACCTCCATGCTGATCAGGGTTTTAACGGTACAATTATGACATTATTTAATTGTGATTTTTTACATTTTGAAGTAACTATTGTAGTAGATACATTTTAAAGTGCTTAGTTTTAAAAAGAGATAATAAGACAAAAGAAATGATATAATTTATCCATCTCGACATGGCTGTACATACCGAAAGAAATAAAACCACTTTTAAGGCTCTGCTGCAACAATAATTGATAGGACAATTAAAAGTCAGTCAGGAGGACATCGAATTGTAGTTATGGATCCATGATTTTGAAGGATTTTTGGATAATTTGGAAAGCTGTGTTGTCTTCATATAAACATGGATGGGAAGTGCCTTTTTTTGGATGTTGTTGAAACTGTTGTTCAAAAACAGTTGAAAACAAAAATAACTGTAATATATAAAATGTTTTTTTAACAACGCTGTCAAACGATGGCAGTGACAGAAAGTAGCTACGCAATACAGATCGGGCAGCGACAGTGCCCATAATAAATGTAGAATTAAATGGAGCCCCTCTGGGGTCAAACAGTAGAATAACATCCAAGATAACACAGGTAATTACTCAGTTTGGTGCCTGAACAATGAACTTCATTTTTTGCCATACACAAGACTTTTGAAATTCCTTTCTGTCACATTTCAGTCTTTCATTCCTTTCAGTCACATTTTTTCCAGCTTCATTGTTGTTCGGCTCAGTGCTGAGAAACCATGTCTTTATAATATGTATGGCACTCAGTAAATGTTATATGACCTTGCAGTGCTTTCTGGCATGTTGTATCATTATATACATTATTTCTACGGGGGACATATTGTGAGCTTATGGTAATGAACACTACATTCAGTGACCTTACTCTAGGCTACTTGGGCCTTTCTTTTTTTATCATGTATTGATTTAGTTAACACTATGTTTATTGGCACATTGCGGCCATGCTATAATCCCGGTGTAATATGTATTTATTCGTTTATATATGTGATTACTTATTGATATGTGCATTGTTTTGTTTAATAATAAAGGGGTAACGCACTCAAGTGTGTCTGTTCCCAGAGGTGGAAGAAAAATATGTAACAATGGCACAATGCAAAGCTGAAATGATCAAATTGCTGTTGTTTGAGAAATTGAAAAAATAAATAAAAATGTAATTTCTTTCAGAAAAACAATTTTGTGGACCAACAGTTCTGAAAAATATCAACCGTGGGGATTAGGCAATGCTGTTGTGTATTGTTATAGAAAAGTATACACTTTATCTAAATACTAAGACATTTTGAAAATGAGAAATACAAATAAAAAAAACTCAAGATTTTGTGTCAGTCGTGACACTCAAAGTCAAATAAATATGTGTTACATTAATAAATAGACACATAGTTTACAGTGCGACAATGCTTTTTATGAATACTTTAGAAGGAAACCGAGCATGTCCACTTTATCTGGCTTCAACAGCAAGCCTGAGGGAGTTACTATTTTTCAAAGTATTTATGGTAGAGATTACACAAAAGGTTTGCTGATTGTTTTTCCGCCAGCGTAGCGAATTCTCCTTGACAACAACAACAACATTCTCTCTGCTCTGGCTATTGTTTTTCTATTTGTTTAGGAATAAATCATCGCTAAATAGTCGCATTTGCATTCTGCTTGAGAGCGGATATCTTTTCTGCTGTATTACGGCTACATGGGTTATTATGTACACATCAGACACCTGTACACCTGCAAATATGCACCGCTGGAGAATAGAAAAAGCAAGGGAGAAAATAAGCGAGCGCGAACATAAAGCCGAATTCACAACAGGCATTGCATAATTGTGAATTCGAAACCTAAGCATATTCCCCCGGCCCAATACTGGCATAAGGGACAAAGTTAGATCCTATTTCTATATACAAATCCTCAGCAAGATAATCTACTCATGCAGTCAACGTTTTTAGCATTCTACAACTGTAATCAATGCTCATGATGATGCCCTGAATATTATTCCTTGCGAAAAGTAAACACTGTTTCGATTTCTGATCTCCTTGTGCTCCGAGCAGGTGAGGATGGAGACATGAATGCTGATGGTATTTAAATTAGTGCCTTTGGATCTGAACACATCGGGAAACTAGTGGCCTGCGTACTAATGAAATGTTTTCGCTGAGCAGCTTCCACCGCTCTTTCTCTGGATATATGGCTGACGTTTTTACCAGACCACTGAGGAATATGTGTGCCCCCTGACAGCTTGGCTGCAGTGTGTTTAAATGAGCATGCTGCTCCTCCAGCAGTTAAGCTTTTGCTAACATGAAGTTTTACATTGACACTGTTGGTCCTGTTGTCATGTTTATAATGAAAATAAAACCTATTACAGGACCTCAGAAGGGCATTTACCTGTTGTTATTATATATCTTGAATGATGCCGTCAGTGAGCTGCCATAATAGATTTCTTAATCCAATCAAATTCTCACAAAAAAACACAATAGACTCTCTATAATAAGTGAACATAGGTGGAATTTCCCCCATTGGTTTGGCGAACTACTTTTTTACCAGACATTACACACCTAGTTTCTTGAAAAACAATCCTACATGTTCTATGAATTGACACCAAATACCTATAAAGAAACTGTTTACCACGGATACAAAATCAAGTGAGAAGTAAAGACATTTTCTCATTGACTTCTATGCAATCCGACCAGTTGATTTGCATCCTGTTGGCCATTAAAAGACTGCTGGTTTAAGGCATTTCCACTTTGGCTTCACTGTTTTGGAACCAGTGATTTTCACACTTTGAAGATAATGTTTTTTGTATTTCCCCTAGAGATACTATTGGACTGATCTCCACTAATAATACATTATAAAAACAATTTGTAACCTAGATTTGAATTACTTTCCTAGTACCTTACACAACTAGTTTCTTGAGACTTTTCATCTTGCAATTAGTGCTGCCTTGCTCAGTGCAGATAAGAACAAGCTTACATGTCCTCTCTGTTTCTCAATGCAGTGACCTAAGTGTGTGACATGGGCATACAAAAGGATTTGTATTTGATCGTCTGGAGATTATCTTCCGTTTAGCATATTACAAAATCTGAATAACAGCCTATAGCTGTTTTATGAAATAAGATAGTTAAAACACTGTTTCACAGAGATATAATATGGGCTCTTGCTGCCTCTTATTATGATTATACATGCTTTGAGTACAGCACTTAAATACATAAGTCTATGTCGACCCTCAACTTAAACAAAAAAAACCTATTATCTGTGGTGACAGTTTCCATGTGTATACACAATTAATACATTATTCTACACTTCAAAACATGGTTTTAATTACAGGGCATTTCATTGCTATCAGATAACCTTACTGCATGACATTCTTGGAAGTTAATATTTTCATTTGTGTGTTATGCTAATTTCTGTCAACTGACGGATGCAATTAAGGTAGCTTTATCGTATAAGTCAGTTAATTGAGCAGCCTTGTTCATGGACCAAGGAGACATATGTGTCACTTGTTCTTTGGAAAGAAAAGTGTGTGAACTCAGCTGTGACAAGTTACATTAATAACTTTCTTACTACACCTCATTTAATTTCATTCTGGCACTATCTTAAAATCTTTTTTAAATTTTAACATAATAAAATAGACTCATAGAAGCATCTATGAACGCCGGACCTTCGCGCGCTCATTTCCTTTGTTTTCAATGTCTACTCGTACAATGCACACTTAAAACTCCCTATTGTCATCCTTCGTCATGTGATGAGGAACAACCAACCACAGATATCTTAACTTTCGTAAATATCAGTCTAAGCCATGAGCCACAAGTTGTTTATTTTGGTTTGGTTCTTTCTTACCCCTGACATTAAGTCCAGTGTTTCACCTATATATATTTTATGAGTCCAGGTGCTAAAATGTCACACAATCATTTCTATTTTTTGCTCTTGTGTCTCAAGTTCCTGTCTCGGGAAAACACACATACACAAAGGCAAGTGGAGCAAAGCAGAGACAGAAATGACCTTTCTAGGAAAAACACTGCTGTCCAATACAATGTCATATTCCCTAGACTAGATGTATACTGTTAGGGATGGGCAGCTAACACATATCTTAAGGTTAGTGTTTGCTCAGGATAAGGCAACACAATAATTTGGTTCAAGGAACAATGTTTTCATTTTCATATAGGCCAAACGGTGGTACTAGAATTCCGTTGTAGTCCGTGACGTGGGCCCAAAAATACTTTATCCCATTGATTACATTCTGAGAGATGTCTGTAGGCTAGTATAGCCCTTATCTAAATCATTGGTGTCTAAAAACTGAACCCATACTGTAGGTTATAGTTTCCCTCGCCATTAATTTGAACACAGTCACACAGACAGAAATGTACTCAGGCAAAAGTTAACTAGGAGAGAAATAACTAAGGGCAGGGTTGTAGGGATAAATTGTGGGTTCTAGCGTGACTAGCAACCAGAGTTGGGTATAACGCGTTATGTTACTGTAACACACACGTTACTCCGTTACTTTTATAAAATAATCACACTGACAGACAAGAGGGGTTTCCGCCGCAGGTTTATATGTACGTAATCTGCGTGACTTGCACGTCCATATCTCCGCGTGCAGTGCTGCATAAACATGGCTTGCGTTCGGATAGTTTAAAAATCAGCTCCTAAATTCTAACCATATCTCCTATTCCTTGACCTCTGAGTGAAACGTCACGGGGTTAAGGGATAGTGGATAGGAGAATTCAAAAGGATTTAGGAGAAGAGACTGCGGTAGAATTTCTACTTTAGACAATCCGAATGCACTTTCACTATCCAACGTGTTTATGATGCGCCAGCGGACGTCATGAATGTGTGTCTTCTGCTGTGGGGAAACTATGGAAACTATAGTTTTCTATACAGCGGACTACAACATGGATGTTTGATAAGAACGAGGGACTGCTGTAAACTCATCTAGAGACTGAGTAAACTCATCTAGAGACTCTGCACCGTGCTCTGATGCTGCTGCTTTGCTTTATGAACGGGGACAACAGAGAAACATAATCTTCATGACCAAAGTTGGAATTGAAATAAAAAAGGAAAGTTAAACTTATGCTCGTCACCCTCTCCCTCGGTCCACATTAATACAAATGATCCCAATACGTATGATTGTATGAAAATATCTTAAAATATATACAAATGTATTTATTATAAACGTTAGTCTTTAACACCTATCACTGTGTATATCACCATTCAAACATCTTTTAAAAGTTGAACAAACCCCACACAGCTCAGTGAAATGTTGACTTTATTTGATCATTTCAGTAAAAACTAACGTTCATATTTCTCTTTTTGATTATAATACTGATACGTTCAGAACAAAGCACTTTGGCAACTTACCACATTCGTTTTAAAAAGCTTAATAAGCACCGTAACTTTCATGATATTTCTCCGTCATAATCGATTGTTTCCGTGAACGGCCGACTGTTGTGTGACGTCAAATACTGCGGCTGCAAGGCATTGTGGGGCAGCATTTTCTCCTCTCCTTTCGGTTAGGGAGGTCCAGTGGTTCCTAAGCTAAAGGAGGTTATAAAGGAAGTTTGAAACCTCCTTTCCTATCATTCTCATCATTCTAGAGAATTCGAACGGCACTTATCATGGCTGCCACTGAGGGACTTCCGGGTCATTTCACTCCGTTAGGAAGGTTCCTAAGCTAAATGGACTATTCGACTGCAGCCCTGGCTTACGGCCCCTACACGCGGCGGCGTGCGTTGCCGCTTGGCGGTGGGCGTGTCTTGAGCTTGGGGAGTCAACGCGAGCAACACGACCAACAACCAATCACATGAATGTCCCGCCCCGGACATACAAAGCAAAGCATTCATGCTACATCCATGCTGGCTAAATATACTGTCTATGCTTGCTAGCTGTCCATTCAAACGAAGTACACTGGATATAAACTCCCCAAACAAGCGAAAACCTACCAGTTTCACCCACTGTCTCTGCCACCTCCCCCCATGCCTGGCTCCTCCGGTTTGTATCCCTGTATGTAAAGAGGGACTGGTCATAGAGTACCAGGTGATTCCCTACCGCCATGATAATTTTCTCCTCCATTTGTTGACATATGGGAAATAACTGCGGTCTGGCTCTCCCAACATACACCCAGTTTGATTGGCTAGTGCTTGTACTGTCAGATTTACATACGAGGGATTTGATTGGCTCCGTTGAGGCGGCAAAAGTAGAACATTGCTCTACTTTTGCAGCGAGCACCGCGAGAGAAGCTACGCTTTGCTCCCACAATGCAGTTCGGCGAATCGTGACGTCACCCCATTCAAAGTGAATGGGCAGAAGCGTTGAAGTGGCAACGCACGCCGCCGTGTGTAGGGGCCGTTAGTCAGCGATAACTTTCGAGGGGTGGAGCCGGAGGTATGCCCATTATTTTGAGTTTGTCTATGTGATGGTGAGGTGCAAACTGTGTCCAGGCCAGAAGCTGTTATCCACTGCTGTAAACACCACGTCAAACCTCAACAAACACCTGCAAAGAACACATGCTAAGGTGAAGCTAATAGCTAAGGACCCCCGAACCCAGAGTGAGGATGTTGTGAGTGCACCGCCGCCGAAGCAACACAAATTAGAATTTGGAGGACCGGTAACCAAAGCAGAGATGGACAGGCTTGTAGCATCCTTCATAGTAGAAGTGGAATCACCATCGTTCAGAGATATACTGTGCAAAATACAGATAGCAGGAGGCAGAAGACAGCCAGATAGGAAAACATTCAGGAGCTATCTGGATCAGTCTTATGCGACAATGGAAACTGAACTAAAGAGACCATTTGAAACTTTAGCAGTCTGCGTGATCTGCCTGTAGGGAGGGGCGGGCCGGCCCTGCGAGTAAAGTAGCGAGTAAAGTACTAACGAGTAGTGTAATATATTACAGTAACGACCCCATCTCTGCTAGCAACCAACCTTAGCTACCATAAACGTTGTAATTACATGTTTCAGAAAATGTAACAGCCCTACAAATCAATGCTAAAAAATCACGGACTTAATTATTAAAAGCTGCACATTAATTTAGTTCAAAGATCTATTTGCAGGCCACTGGAGTTCAGAGCTCATTTGTTTTACGTAATGATTAATAGTATCATAGATGCTATCAGTTTCAGGATTCACAGGTAGCCTTGCTTCTGCTATCAATCATGGATGACATTTACTGTTGCATATTAATGTGCTGAAGTTTCATCGTCGGGTTCCCCGCAGTGATTGATGCAGCAGATTGTTCCTGCATCCCCCTCACCACAGCCCTGCAGAATATGAGATGAATAGAAGATCTTCTGCCAGACTCACTGTGACACAGAGTTGAATCAATGCACAGTTTTCCCATTGGGCTTTAATGACAGGCAGTGATAAGCCTGTTTACGTATTTAAACCAAATGCTCTTTCACATTGACAATCTTCTCAGTTGTTGTGTCTTTTGTGATACTTTTTTGCTGAGTCATTGTACATTGTTGTTATTTACCCTGAATTATTTATTTATTTATTTTACCCTTAAATTCATTTTGACAGTCTACTTAATCTGTTTAAATTGTGTGTAGCATTTGTTAACATAATTCCACATTTATTTAGTATATTTTACTGAACCTTGTATTATTTTCAGTTGTTTACATCTTTTATTAGTCATTTTCCCAATTTAGTTACATTTACATTTTGGCCAGTAGAAAGAACACATTTTGTTAAAAGGGAGGAGCCCTATTTTGCTAATTTCATAGCTGTAGCACAGTTAATATTTTAATGATGAGCCTCTCCATGCAATGTTTACATGCTTTAATGTTCAAAAAGCTCTTCATTGTTCACCCTCTGTCTGAAACCAGAGCCAAGTCTGCTCTGATTGGTTAGCTGGCCGGCTCTTTTTTGATTGGTCAACAGCTAAGAGATGTCCTTAGCCTATCACGTACAATACGTTTGGTATGCTAGCCAATAGAAGCGTGAGTGCGACATAGTGATGTCACTATGTTAAGGAAGTAAACAAAGGAGTCCAACGGAGGCTATTCAGGCAGGGGGGGGAACTTTATGATGTTTGCCTTTGTAGACGATGCACAACAACCTACACACTACAGGAAAGGGAAAAGCCCCCAAATCATGTTTGTTTTTTCATATTTTATAATTGTTGGAATAAAATATGAATGAATCAGTTTCTAAGAAGAATTAATCAATTAAATTCCTCAAAACCAAAATATTAATCCTATTTATTATTTTAAATATATTAATTGATTGATTTATTGCAGATTAAAGAATCATACCATCTGATTTGAAAAGGTGTAAATAAGGCTGGAATGGTTTTAATTTTTCCTTGATTAATAGTCAATTATTCATCAAAATTGTTGTTGATCAGTTCCCTCAGTCCCTGACTACCATGAATAGTTTTAATTGTCGCTAATACTCTGCTTTTAATCCTTGCTGCATTGAATTGCTAAATCCCAGTGTCCAATGTGAGGTTGGATCTGCCATTGTGCTATAAAGGATGCCCTGGAGTTCAACTGTGAGACAGGTCCCATGGGCATATCCACTGATAAAAAATTCACTTTCAAAGTCCTAACAGGAAGTCTATTGAACAGCTGCACAGACTTCTCAAACAGAAGGTGGCAGAGGCATTTATTTTCTTTCTCTATGTTCTTAGGGAGGCCAGTATACATTACCTTACCTTATTACCTTACATATAACTAATTATAACTAGTAGCAATAAATCACGCAAGTTTGTACATCAAATAAAAAATGGACATACAAGTGGGATGAAAATAAATATCTACTCAGTCATCTGTTTTCTCATAAAGTCTTTATCTAGAAATTGCTTCCATGCTTCATGTCACAACAAGTTGAGCTGAATGAAGCTGTGGTAGTTTTTTTTATAAGTAATTCTGCTACGGCATAAGTAAATAGGGAGCTATTATCACGAGACCTTGAGTCTCAATACAGCTTTCTTTTAAAGCAGGGTTTTAACAATACATTTGAATTGTGGTATTTCACGGTTTTACAGTTGACAGTAACCATACAGTGTATATTTCATATTTCAGGTATTGAAATAGAAACAGATTTAAGTGTGTGTTTAAGTTAAAAGGTACAGACCAGAGCACATGCAGTACAGTATATTTCAAAGAGGCCCCATTGTGCTTTTGGGATTTTCCCTTTCCTGTAGTGTGTTATTTTGTTTTTTGTGCATGTAAATGGTCTGCTAAAATACCCAAGTTCCCTCGAGAGAGAATTTGTATTTTCTCTTGTTTTTGTATTAAAAAGGTCTAATTGGTATCCAATATGAGGTGGTTGTTTTTTTTTGCTTTAAATTGAGTTTTCAAGTAAAAGAAGGAAACTATTAAATCTGATCAAATATGTTATGCTCTCCTTTCTACTCTCTTATCCTCTCTGGACTCTCTCTGTCCTCTCATATCTAGGCAGGCTCGTCAGTCCCCTCCTGCTCCCTGGCTAAATTACGCACTGCGTGCTAATAGAACCGTCCTTCGGGCAGCAGAGCGGAAACGGTGGAAATCCAAACACCATGACGACCTCCTAACCTATCAGGCTCTCCTATCCTCTTTCTCTGCTTCGATCTCTCAGGCAAAAAGCACTATTTTCCATCTTCTCCACCCTCTTGGACCCCCCCAAAGCCCTTTCCCCCTCATCCCTTCTGTCAAGCGACTTTGTTAACCATTTTTAAAAAAAGGTTGATGATATTCACTCTTCTTTTTCTGACTCACCTTTACTCACCACTGGGTCACCAGACCCACCTTTCACCCACACACTAACCTCCTTTTCCCCTCTCTCTCCAAGTGACGTTCTTACCCTCATTACCTCTGCCCGCCCTACCACCTGTCCTCTGGACCCAATCCCTTCAAACCTCCTTCAGACTATCGCTCCTGATATTCTACCGTTTCTCACCCATTTCATCAACACTTCTCTAACTTCTGGTCACTTTCCAAACAGTCTCAAGGAGGCAAGAGTAAACCCTCTCCTAAAGAAACCCACTCTCAACCCGTCTGATGTTATAAACTACAGGCCTGTCTCTCTCCTCCCGTTCCTGTCTAAAACGCTTGAACGCTAAACAACTCTCCTGTTATCTCCATCAGAACAACCTTCTGGATCCGCACCAGTCTGGTTTCAAGGCAGGTCACTCCACAGAAACTGCCCTCCTTGCTGTCACTGAGGAACTGCACACTGCTAAAGCAGCCTCCCTCTCCTCTGTCATCATCCTTTTGGACCTGTCTGCTGCATTCGACACGGTGAATCATCAGATCCTCCTTCGCACTCTCCAAGAACTTGGAGTTTCATCACCTCATACCTCAAAGACCGCACCTACAGGGTTACTTGGAGAGGGTCCGAGTCCGACCCTTGTCAATTAACTACAGGGGTCCCTCAGGGCTCTGTTCTTGGTCCCCTCCTCGTCTCCTTGTACACAAACTCGCTCGGATTGGTCATTAGCCCGCATGGTTTTTCATACCACCACTACGCTGACGACACCCAATTAATTCTGTCCTTTCCCCACTCAGAGACCCAGGTCGTCGCACGCATCTCTGCTTGTCTAGCTGACATCTCTCAGTGGATGTCTGCTCACCACCTCAAGCTCAACCTTGACAAGACTGAACTGCTTTTCCTTCTGGGAAAAGATTGCCCCACTCTTGACCTAACAATCAACATCGGCACCTCTATTGTTTCCCCGACTCAGACTGCAAGGAATTTGGGTGTGATCCTAGATAACAACCTGTCCTTCACTGCAAACATCGCTGCTACAACCCGCTGCTGCAGATACACGCTTTACAACATCTGGAGAATACGTCCCCAGCTGACCCAGAAAGCGATGCAGGTTCTAGTCCAGACTCTTGTCATCTCACGCCTATACTACTGCAACTCCCTCCTGGCTGGTCTACCTACATGTGCCATCCGACCTCCGCAGCTCATCCAGAATGCAGCTGCTCGTCTGGTCTTCAACCTTCCTAAATTCTCCCACACCACGCCGCTCCTCCGCTCCCCTCACTGGCTTCCGGTAACTGCTAGAATCCACTTCAAGACAATGGTACTTGCCAGTGGCGGCTGGTGGAAAATATTGTTGGTGGGGCTGTTAATGTGAAGGAAATATTTTAATGAGATCTGTGCAGGGGAGAATTTTAGTGTTTTCCTATGTGTCCTGTTTGTAATTTAAACAGGGCAAAGGCCAAAAGGCCCTGCCTTCCTGTGGGGGAAGTGTGGCCAATGCGCAGATGGCTTTAACAGACCAGTCCTTTGTCTTTAACATGTCTGGTATCGATTAAGATGGAAAGCGCGCGAATATAGGCCACTCCTATAGGCCACTCCTATATTCTCTGTGTAGATTTGCGTTGTGCTTCTGTATATTCCTCAGTGTTGACTGGGTATCTTCATGATGAAAGTTGTGTAGGATATCTTTTAAACGCTCCCGGCTGTGAGACTCTCAATAAACTTCGGTGGATGATTAAGCAGTATCCAGCTTCCATTTCTTTCATCACATTGCTGATCAGAAGTTTCTTTCACAGTTAATATAGTGAGTAAAACATTTTTTTTGTGGGAAATGACCCCTTAAATTAGGATTTCTGGTGATGTAATGACGCGTTTCCAGTGCAGCACGGAGCTCGCTTTAATGCTGCGTTCAGACCGGACGCGATGCGAATATTCGCTTCGCTCTAAACGCTCCTATCGCATCGCTCTAGTCGCTCGAGTTTCACCGCGGCTGCCAGCTGTGTTTACTCGCATCATTCAAACAAGACGCGCTGGCTCGGGAGCTACAACTACAACAAAATGAACATATTTTACCGTGATTAAATTGTAATACACGTTTCTAAATGATGCCGATGTAACAACATACTGATACCAGTTAGTAAAAATCATGAATTAATGCTTTGACAAGTCTGCAGACAGACGGCAGGCGAAAAACCTTTTAGAATGCTTGTTTTCTGAATGGAGCTTGGCTAAGCTAACGTTATATATGCTCCGACCGTCCACACTCACAACAACGGCCTATACAGACATAAATAAACCAGCGACTGTATTCTCCATGACAGTCTGTGGTTTGTACTTGTTTAACTTTTGTCTAGTTGCTGAACAGATCGTATCTGTCCCCGGCTGTTTGAAGAGCAAGCATGGGAAACAAAAGATAGCATTTACCTGTTTGCATCCAGCTAGCCATGCATTTCTGGTGTACCAGCTACGTGAGAAGCCTCTTTCATACTATTTGTCTTTTTCACGAGTTTGCTGTGATATATACAAATCGGGTTGGTCCGGTCCAAGGTCTTTAAGTATCAATTTATCTCCCAAACTTCTCCTTTCGAAAGGATTTGAGAGTAGCTCTTGCACGGAATTGGGTGCGGACCAAGGTCCGGCGACTCCACCTGCACACCATTCTCATCCAACTTCTGCGTCACCTTTGTCACTCACGAGTCTAAAAAACAACTCACGTCAACTCACGTCAACTCACGTCAACGCACGTAAGCAACGTGGGCGCCAACGTGATCGCCCTCGTGACCAAAATATTTGACGGCGCTGATTGGCTGAAATTATGTTTCGGCGGCACAGTTTACTATTGAGACTTTTGCAACGTGCTGGTTGCTGCTGTTTTGCTCGGGGGCTCTGCCCGGTAATGATAAATGAATGCCATGGGCAAGGCCAGGCAGGAAACATGTGACTTATCAGTAACTTTAGACATCGTAACACAATTTTAAATGAGATTTTATTGTAGATTATACATTTTACTGATACCAATTGTATGATATTTACCTTGTTCATTAAAAATAAAAATATTAAATATATATATTTTTTAAATATATTTTTTTTAATATTTTTTTTTGAATTTAATATTTTTTTTTATATATTTTTTTGTATGTGGGAAGAGGTGGGGCGGCGCCACTAGCGCCCCTATGGGCCGGCCGCCACTGGTACTTGCGTACCATGCTGCGAATGGATCTGGTCCTTCCTACATCCAGGACATGGTTAAACCGTACACCCCAGCACGTGCACTCTGCTCTGCATCAGCCAAACAGCTCGCTGCACCCGCACTGCAAGGGGGGACCCAAGTTCCCATCAGCAAAAACACGTGGGTTTTCTATCCTGGCTCCAAAATGGTGGAATGAGCTCCCCATTGACATCA